>NC_084731.1:89077123-89277123 GCF_033978785.1 Entelurus aequoreus | reverse complement strand
GGTGTGACGACATTCCTGCCCCACTGGGACTAAAGTCTATAAAGTGCCCGTCAAACACGTTCTCGGCCACAGCCACAAAACTTCACATTGGTTGAGTCTCATGAAGTGGATTGTTTCCGCTACTCCACTGAGAAATGCAGTTAGCTTCAACTACTTCCCATTATCTGAGGCTATTTCCCCCCCCCCCCACTCATGACCACTGTTGCTTACCTATCTCTGGCCTGGATTCAGGGAACAAAAGCAGGCTTTGTCCCAGCCCAGCTCAGGCATGCGATAGTCGTCACTTCCATCCAAGCAACCGGAAATCGGACCTGCTCAGCTTGTTTGCACCTTCAGCGTCAGATCTCTTTGTCTTTATCGGAGTGCAGCTGACGAGGTGCGAGACGTCGCAAATTGTACGGTCGAAGATGACTACTCACTTGCAAGAACCACCCAGGAACCTTGTCATCACCTCATGTTTATAACCGTCCATTTCCAGTGAACTCACAAAGCAATCTTTTGGCAGCCTCACCTGGCTCTTATTTGTCCCTTTTCTTTTCTGTTTTTTTAATTAAAAACCACTTAAAGCTATTATTGATCCCTTGTCTTCACAAAAAGTTACAAACTCGGCCAGCGGATCTCAAAACGAGGCTTTTCTTGCCGTGTTGGTCAGTGTAACACGGAATTGTGTGTTGCTTTTTTGTACAAATGTGTTCTCTGTGTTTACCTCACATGTATTCCTCCATAAGAGCATGCTAGTCATGAAGAGGATTGTTCTGTGTGTGTTTATTGAAAGCTGACACAGGCCACTCAAACTTGTCAGTGTTTGGATCACATTCACGCAATTATTTGTACTTTTTGAGGCTGGAGAAATTGGTAATATATTGTAGTTTATTTTTTATGCAGCACATTGCAGCAACCTCGGTCTTTATTTTCCTACTGTATATCTGCTGATTATGGTGTTAATATAAAGGTGTTATCTGTGTATATTTGTAAATATGTAATTCTTTATTGTATGCAAAATCAGAAGCAGCTTTAATAAAGTCTGAGATGATTTCCTCTATATTTATTTTGGGGTGAAGAAAAAAAAACGTTCGATTTTTTATTTTTTTTTAATAAGAGATTTCTAAAAATGCACACACTGCGTCAGGAAACGTATTGTATTTCTTTAATTTATTTAATTTTTTATAAATTTTAACAAAAGAAGCAATAATCAAAATAGTACAAATGAAACGTATTATACCCACGTGACAACTAACGTCCAATGACGTAAGCTTTGGACGCGTCCGAATTCGTTTACTGTGCGAACTAGGTAACTTCCTACTCAGTTATTTATGCAGGTTAAAGAAGAAATAAATAAGGAGACGCACTAGTATATAAAATAAGCCCTCATGCTTTGTGTTTTTTTGACAAATAAGTGGGTAAGACGTGAAAAAGGACGGACAAAAACGTATTGTGCGGTAAACCGGACAAGAACCACCGCGCCTGGAAGGATACAGACGAATCAAGTTAGCCAGCGAAACACAACCGGAAATGACGTCAAGGACACAATAAAAGCACTTTCATTTGGTAACCGCAGAATCGGGACAAAGCGATCATATTGAATAAAAAAAACGTTTATTTTGAACGTATGAGTCATCAGAGAATATATCTCGATTGTATGTTCTTTTAAAAAAAAACACTATTCTGTTCACTCCGACCCGGTTGGTATTGAATATTCGTTTTTTACGCCGGATATTGCTAACCGGAAGTCGCACGGTTCGCTCTTGCTAGCTTGACAAAAGACTCGAAAGCAACCAGATGGAATTCAGCACTGCCTTCCTAACAGATTGCTCACATTTGAAATTGTTTTGCACACTTTTTAGCTGGCTGCCCGGCGGACTAACAGGCCTGGCGTGACGGCCGAAGTTCATCGGGGCGGCTGTGAAAGCGGGTCGGAAGACGTTTAAAAACGCAACATATTCTTCCTCACTTGTAAGTATCCTCTTCGAGGAACAGAATGTTTTTATTGCCCTTGGTAGTCTTGTGCAACTTCACTGGCGACTCAGCTCGTTAACATGTTCCTTTACGTGACCGCCATTAAGACATTTGTAGCTGTTCTTTATCACTAATATGAGACAACTGTGATTCGCTTTGGGAATGTGTCAAAACAAAAAAAGGCTGTAACGGCGAGAGGGGTGTAGCCATGTCAAAACCACACCGTTTGCTTCTCTCACATGTACACTTTACCACAAACGCGCGTTCGTTATGTTTATTCCACCATTTACGCCTTTTAATAGTTGACAAGAGTCCTTTTTTTAGTTTTGGTTTTTCCTCTTTTCTCAGCCTGCTGTCACTTTAGACGTCATGTGTCAGGCTAGCTGGGATGACATCACAGCAGCTTCCGGTCATTTCCCTTAAAATTAAAGTGACGTTGCTTTTATTGCGGAAGTACCGTATTTTTCGGATTATAAATTGCTCCGGAGTATAAATCGCACCGGCCGAAAATGCATAATAAAGAAGGAAAAACATATATATAAGTCGCACTAGAGCAGTGGTTCTTAACCTTGTTGGAGGTACCGAACCCCACCAGTTTCATATGCGCATTCACAGAACCCTTTAGTGAAAAATATATTTATTTTTTTTCAAATTCAAGACAAAGTTATGTTTTTGGTAACACTTTAGTATGGGGAACATATTCTAAGTAACAAAGACTTAATTTAGAGTTTTTTGGACACTAGGGCAGGGGTCCCCAAACTACGGCCCGCGGGCCGGATACGGCCCCCCAGCGTCCAAAATCCGGCCCGCGGGAAGTCCCAAGTTAAAAAAAGTAAAACAATTATTTTTTTTTTTTTTTTTTTTGGATTATTATTTTTTAAAATTTGTCCTTACTCGTCCATTTTCTACCATCTCCTAGCCACTCAGGCAAATCATATTGTCTAAAAATGCATTTTACCATCGATAACGTGACATGCAGCAAGTCCGCTTTTTAAGTCAATTAGTGCGCAAGGAATATATATATATATATATATGTATATGTATATATATATATATATATATATATATATATATATATATATATATATATATATATATATATATATATATACTGTATATATATATATATATATATATATATATATATATATATATACTGTGTATATATATATATATATATATATATATATACTGTGTATATATATATATATATATACTGTGTATATATATATATATATATATATATATATATATATATATATATATATATATATATATATACTGTATATATATGTGTGTGTGTGTATATGTATGTATATGTATATGTAAATGTGTATATATGTGTGTATATATGTATATATATAGGTGTATATATGTGTGTGTATATATGTATATATGTGTATGTATATATATGTATATGTGTATGTATGTGTACATATATATATATACATATACATATATATGTGTATATATATGTGTACGTATGTGTACATATATATATATATATGTATATATATATATATGTATATATATATATATGTGTATGTATATATATATATATATATATGTATATATATATATGTGTATGTATATATATATGTATATATATATATATATATATATATATATATATATATATATATATGTATATATATATATGTATATGTGTATATGTATATGTGTATGTATGTGTACACATATATATACACATATATACACATATACATATATATATACATATATATATACACATATACATATATATAGACACATATACATATATATAAACATATACATACACACACACACACACATTTACATATATATATATATATATATATATATATATATATATATATATATATATATATATATATATATATATATATATATATATATATATATATATATATATATATATATATATATATATATATATAGCGGCCCCCAGCCAAATTGTTCTACCCCAATGCGGCCCCGGAGTCAAAAAGTTTGGGGACCCCTGCACTAGGGTAACATATTCTAAGTAACAAAGACTTAATTTAGAGTTATTTGGTTAGGGCCAGGGTTAGAGGGCTAGGGTTATAATAAGGCCATGCCGAATAAGGCATTAATAATGACTAGTTAAAAGCCAATATGTTACTAATTTGCATGTTAATTAGCAACTCATTAAAGGTGAATATGTTCCCCATACTAAAGTGTTACCATGTTTTATTACTAGTGCACAAAATGAACCGTGCATGAACATCACCTTGTTCAAAGAACAAAACCAACACAGTGCATAAACTCACAACAAATTACACACCTGCAAATCAGTCTGACTTCTGCTGTTGCCGTATCCGTAATACGCCGATAGGGAGAAGTTTTTATTTACACGATGAGTCGGGTGTGTCTTGACCTCCGCCGAACCCCTAGGGTTCGATCGAACCCAGGTTAAGAACCACTGCACTAGAGTATAAGTCGCAATTTTTGGGGAAATGTATTTGATAAAATCCAACACCAATAATAGACATTTAGACTTAGACTTCCTTTTTATTGTCATTCAAATTTGAACTTTACAGTACAGATAAGAACAACATTTTGTTACATAAGCTCATGGTAGTGCAGGATAAAAAAAGCAATAAGGTGCATATATAAATAAATAAATAAATAGCTTACTGTACAGATAAATATATTGCACTTTTTCACATGCGTCCACGTTTATGGATGTATGTTATATTGTCTTTTTTATTCCAGCGAGTTAATCCATTTTGGGGGGAGTTGAGGGGATAATTTAATTATGATGCGTTCAAGAGTCTTACGGCCTGAGGGAAGAAGCTGTTACAGAACCTGGAGGTTCTGCTTCTAGGCTGTGGAACCTCTTTCTAGAGTCCAGCAGTGAAAACAGTCCTTGGTGGGAGTGGGAGGAGTCTTTGCAGATTTTCTGAGCCCTGGTCAGGCAGCGGCTTTTTGCGATCTCCTGGATAGGAGGAAGAGGAGTCCTGATGATCTTTTGAAAGGCAATTTAAAATAAATAAAGAATAGTGAACAACAGGCTGAATAAGTGTACGTTATATGAGGCATAAATAACCAACTGAGAACGTGCCAGGTATGTTAACGTAACATATTATGGTAAGAGTCATTCAAATAACTATAATACCGTATTTTTCACACTATAAATTGCAGTTTTTTTCATAGTTTGGCCGGGGGTGCGACTTATACTCAGGCGCGACTTATGTGTGAAATTATTAACACATTACCGTAAAATATCAAATAATATTATTTAGCTCATTCACGTAAGAGACTAGACGTATAAGATTTCATGGGATTTAGCGATTAGGAGTGACAGATTGTTTGGTAAACGTATAGCATGTTCTATATGTTATAGTTATTTGAATGAGTCTTACCATAATATGTTACGTTAACATACCAGGCACCTTCTCAGTTGGTTATTTATGCCTCATATAACGTACACTTATTCAGCCTGTTGTTCACTATTCTTTATTTATTTTAAATTGCCTTTCAAATGTCTATTCTTGGTGTTGGGTTTTATCAAATAAATTTCCCCCAAAAATGCGACTTATACTCCAGTGCGACCTATACATGTTTTTTTCCTTCTTTATTATGCATTTTCGGCAGGTGCGACTTATACTCCGAAAAATACGATATATAGAACATGCTATACGTTTACCAAACAATCTGTCACTCCTAATCGCTAAATCCGTTGATGTTGACGTGTGTGTGTGTGTGTGTGTGTGTGTGTGTGTGTGTGTGTGTGTGTGTGTGTGTGTGTGTGTGTGTGTGTGTGTGTGTGTGTGTGTGTGTGTGTGTGTGTGTGTGTGTGTGTGTGTGTGTGTGACGATTGCTGATATACGTCTAGTCTCTTACGTGAATGAGATAAATAATATTATTTGATATTTTACGGTAATGTCTTAATAATTTCACACATAAATCGCACCCCCGGCCAAACTATGAAAAAAACTGTGATTTATAATCCGAAAAAAAACGGTAATGTCTAGGTTTTATTTATTGAACAATTAAAACACGGTACACATTGAACATGTCTAAACAAATTAAGACACTTCCAATACATTACAGCATTTCAAATATTAACAAGTTTGAGCAATTAACATTCTTATGTGAACAAAAAACGTAAATAAAAAGTAAGAGACAATACAAAGCTTAAAAAACCCATCAAATAACTAAAAAATAATAAGATTACATTGAAAACCTATAATCGACGGGTGGATCTGAAGTTGATCGGGAGAATTAAATGTTGAAAGAAAGAGAAAACTGACTTATTTTTAACACTATAAGAGGTAGAAAATGGATGGATGGATGGATCCCTTTTGGATCCTCAAAAATTTTAGTGTTTTGTTTTTTTTAAACAGTCATTGCTAAAAAAAAATAATGAATTAAAATGAAAGGCGTTATGAATTATTAACCTATTTAAGGCTCCAATTATTTCACATCATAAATTTTGGGGGTAAATATTGCACATTTTGTGTTTTTCCCATAAAATAAACTGGGTTTCTTTGAGAAAAGGGGCATACAACTAATTTTTAAACTTTTTTTTTTTTTAAACTTCATATCAGCCCGTAGCTAATTTTCCAACGTCTCACAGCACAATCGTTAGCATTCTAATATTAGCATGCTTGCTTGTTTTCAAAATTTTCAGGTATACACCTCCAGCGTCAAAATATGTTGTTACTTGACAAATGCTACCATTTAGCATGGTAACATTAGTATGCTGGCTTTTTTTTTTTTTTTTAGCTAATTCTGTAGGTAGACACCTCCAGTCATATTTTGATACTTAAGGCATGCTGAACATTTTCAATTAATGTTTCAGATGTGCACCTAAGAGTAATATAATTTGGTACTTGAACGTTACAGTTAGCATTTTAACATGCTAACATTAGCGTGCAAGGCTTTTTTTTTTAGCAACGTTAGCAGGTAAACACCTCAGTCATATATTAAAATAATTCACTCATGCGAACTATAAGCATGCAATTATTCCACTTTGATGAGAGGTGTTGACATAATCAAGGACCTCTGTACATGAGAAGAGCCTGCTTTTATTTTGAAAGTCAATTTACCTCTCATGGACTTCTGGTGTGGTTGCATGAGTTTGCAATGACAACCCCAAGATCAAGCCACATCAGATAAAAGTGGTGAAAAATCCACAGTGACACTGCTGCAACCTAAAAAGCCTGGATCCTAGCACAGGGATGTCCAAAGTGTGGCCTCAAGGCCATTCGCTGACTGCAGATCATTTCATGTTGGCCCCAGTCATTTTTGTATATTAACCCTATTAAAAACAGCCTGCATCAAAACATTACAAAGTAGGATGTGGACTACATTTGAAAAGACAACAATAAAAAAGTTGTAATATTTGTATTCTATATAAGTGTAAAGAAAAGCAAAACCCTTGACATAAATTTGGCTAATTAAAAATGTTACAAATTGAACGGCTTAAAAATAAATGTTAATTTTAATGTATTTTAATTCTTTATATTAGAATTAAATTAGTCAACAATTATTAGCATTTTTTTTTAAATAAATGCAGATTAGAAAAAAAAAGAAAATACAAATTAAAATCCATTCATTTTCTACCACTAGTCCCTCTCGGAGTTGCAGGGTGCTGGAGCCTATCCCAGCTGCATCCATCATTTAATAATATTTCTGACTACAGTCGTCTATCCTATCGCTTACTTTATTGTGGCCTTTTTTTAAGGTATATTCCGCAGATATTTGGCTTGAATTAAGTATTTTCAAGCATAATAATGGCTAAATGTACTGAAAGTAATATTACTGTAGTATTGGCCAGGCCACTAGATGAGGCCAAACCAATCAGAGCACGCTGTTCAGTATCGTGGCCACTGATTGGCTCAGCCTCAGGCAACATTACTCACATTACTCTATTGGGGAAAAAATGTAGTTGTTTTTTTATATTGAAAAAAACATTGTCATGTTTACAGTGTACAATTTGATGGATAACTTTCTTTGAACTCGTAAGTCAGGGAGAAAGTTAAACAAACAAAAAATGGCCTTCCTGTGGACACACCCTAAACCGACAGTGGATTTGGAGTATTTTATAAACACAAATGTAAAGATGACGCCGCATCCTTTCATTTTATTATATGAAGCCCTTGGTGGAAGAAGTTAGGACACCCCTGCTATAGCCGATAGTACAATTGTGTATTGCATGGGTGTCAAACTTGTTTTCTTTGTGGGCCACATGGCAGTTATGGCTGCCCTCAGAGGGTCACTTGTAACAGTCAGTAATCAACAGTGTTGGGTTAGTTACTGAAAACCAGTAACTAGTTACAGTTACTAGTTACTTTATTTCAAAAGTAACTCAGTTACTTACACCAAAAAGTAATGCGTTACTGTGAAAAGTAACTATTTAGTTACTTATTTTTTTCTTCTTTTTTTTTTAAAGCTCCCATTAATGCCCTTTTAGCCTTCATTTCAGTACTGTTATTGCACTGCAGAATAATACAATCTGTTGATCAACTTGACATGCATTTGCATCACTGAACTCTGCTAAGCAATGTGGTCTACATACAACACACAAAAACAAAGATATGTTTCAAAGGGCCAACTTATTTCAGGCCAGAACAAATTGACAAAACTATTTTAAATAGCTGCAACATAACATACATAAGTAACAAACAGCATAATAACAACATAGCTGTAAACCAAATAAGTACTTTAACTTTACTTTTACATACCAAAGCCTAACCGGGCGTTTTTTCTCTCAAGGAATTCTGAAATAAAATCATGTCTGAAGCCCAGAACACTCTACACATTTCCCCAGTTTTAGTTTAGAGATAAGGAAATATTGGCCTGGCCCACTAGGATCCCTCTTTATGTTTGTGAACTTTATATTCTATACATTTAGAGTGATGTGATAATCAAACACTCTAGAAGTCTAGAATGAAAGAGTATATAAGAGAATTGACAGAGTGTGTGTACTATAATTCATAATAACATTGATTTTGATTCAATATTATGTTTTGAGCAATGACAGTTTGAAAGAAAAAAAAACAGCTTTGTTTTATTAGTCAACATTGCAACTTTTTCTAAATTACATTTCACCTTTAAGCTTTTTTATTTCACTTTTGTTATAAAGTGTAACTTTAAAAGCCTTTTTTTAGATATGCATACTAGTTCTCGCTATTAGGCTGTTCTATTTTTTATTTTTATTTTATTTTTTATTATCTTTTTATTTTTATTTTTTTAATACACTGTAGCGCTTTGAGGTTGTTTGTTCAATGTAAAGTGCTTTTTTACAAATAAATTCTATTATTAACTCGCTTTGAAATAAGTCAATCAAAACATTTTTTTGAAGTGAATTATATTATATTTGTTGCATTATTAGGAAACAGGAAACTAATAGTTCATTGTTATTATAGATTATAACTACTTTCCAACCTAAATTCATACATTTAACGAACATTACATGATTAACATTATCAACCTTATTTTTACGGATTCATTCACAAGTACTTTCCAACCTAATTAAATTATTAAATAAATTATTATGTTTGTACATAAAGGGACATGGGGGAATTTTTATTTATTAATTTTTTTAGACATGTATCTCGTGCGCACGAGAAACTATCTTGTGCGCACGAGATACATGTCTAAAAAATAAAAAAATTAAAAAATTATTTTTATTTTTATAACTTTATAAAAATTTTATAAAATAGTTTCTCGTGCGCACAAGATACATGTCTAAAAAAAAAAATAAAAAAAATAATAAAAAATATTTTTCCCCCATGTCCCTTAGGGGCTCCATTTATTTGTTACATTATTAGATAATATTAATTAAATTAATATTATTAAATTAATTAATTAAATGGTATGCAATTGCATGCAGTACATGTATTTTGTTCTGTCAAAACAAAAATAAGTAAAGATAAAAGTACTTTATTTATGCATAGTATATATCCAGACTTTTCGCAGGCCACATGAAATAATGTGGCGAGCCAGATTTGGCCCCCGGGCCTTAAGTTTGACAACTGTGATATGTTGTTTAGAACTGTGTAGGGTATTTTTTTCCACGAATCTGCTGAAGTATTTCAGGCAAAGCTTGCCTTACAGACTGCACTGAGGGCGCAAAGGTTCCTAGTTCTCTCTAAAAGGGCCTGGTTTTCCCTTGTTTACGTGCGGCACTGTGCTAAAGGCAAATGCCACCCAGGTTTTGGTAAGCCCCGGCAGAGTGTCATCAAACACCGGCCGCCATCAGGGCTCACAGTGCTGTGGTGCTCAAACTGACAGCACTGGTCTAATGTGAAGCGTCACAGTTGTTACGTGTGTGGTAAGAAGGCACATGCCAGCGGAGCGTGGGACGTAACACACCAGTACAGCCCACAACCTCCAGATGAACCTAAAAGTAAGGATTGTCGATACAGCGCAAAATTATTTCCCCACAAATAATTGTTCAGTGAATCCCTCAATGCTTTAGGTGGACTACAGCTGGGTGTTTGACATATGGGCCAACATGGAGCCTTTTCAGTCTCACATAGCAGCAGCAGGGTGTTGTGTATGTTTGAGGCCGAGCCCAGTGGTCGCCAGATTAAGGCGCTTGCGTAACATTTGGTCAGGCTTTAAGAGAAGACGCGAGCCCGAAGACGGGTCTTTGTACAAGTCCTCTGTTTGAGTGATTGCCTTGTGTTGACATGGTGGCTGGCAGTATTCGTAACTATTTGGTAGCTTAGTGGAGTTAGGGATCACTTCTTGAATGGCATAGTGTGGATTGAAGTTTTATGAGTTGTTGCTGATATATGACGTACCTGGAGGCGGCATACTGGAAAGACAAGTATTAATACAACTAGAAGGACAATGTTCCCCTTATAAGGGTTTTATATGTAGATTGTAGTTGAGATAGGCTCCAGCACTTTCCGCGAGCGACCCCGAAAGGGATAAGCGGTAGAAAATGAATGGATGGATGGATGTAATAATAAAAAAAAAAAGATTGACACATTATGATGGGACTTACAGTGCATCCGGAAAGTATTCACAGCGTGTCACTTTTTCCACATGTTGTTTTACAGCCTTATTCCAAAATATACACATTTATTTTTCCCCATAATTCTACATACAATACCCTATAATGACAGTGTGAAAAGCTTTTTTTTAATTTGGCAAATCTAATAAAAAATAAAAAAATCACATAAACATAAGTATTCACAGGATTTGCTCAGTAGGATAGGATAGGATAGGATAGGTCTTTATTGTCATTGCACAAGTACAACGAAACTATGTTTTCAGCACAAACCCGTTCAAGATTAGACAAACAAACAGTGTACAAGGTTACAGAACAGGAACGCTGATGGGTCGCCACGAGGCGCCCCGTAAAAGGTGGGGGAAAAGGTAAAACGCTGGGGAAGATGAGTTAAAAAAAAATACAATCTAGACTGGGCGCCTAAGGGGGCCTAGTCTGGAGTGGTGAAAAACCTCCATGCCATGCACACATAAACATGTTACATTTAATCACGACAACTCGCAACAGAGGGGGTGGGGAGTTGGGACCCTGGAGGTCGACTGCTGCTATGAAGCGCTGCCAGCCGTCCATCACCCCGAAGGGGAATCAAACGGGAGTGAAGGCGTGGGGTGGGGGAGGGGGGCGTGTGTGTATATGCCTATTGTCTTGGGTGTGTTGATGTAGTGTCCATAGGCCTGGGGCCGTTCTGCATGCAAGCAAAAGTTCGACTCCAGGTGTCGTTGAGGAGGGAGGGAGGTCAAAAGCGTCCACCATTGAGGTGTCCTCGGGGATGTTTTCAGAACAGCCTGCTCCTGTTGTTGCAGCGTCAAGGCCATTCGAGGGAGTCAAATCGTAGATTAGGATTTTTGTTTTTCCGCGAGCAGACATTACAATGGCTTGTCTGTTCTTTTCGTCCATGCTGGCCCTCATATCCAATTTTTCCCTTTCAACCAGCTTTTCCATGATGTGATCCATCTTGCGATTCAGTTCAGAAATCGCCCCAGTCTGTGATCCCACAGCCCGGCCCAAACCTTCCATTGCGACGAACAGCCTTTGGGCCCCTTGAGTGGCTGCCATCGTCTTACGAATTTGATGATATGCCAGAGCAATGCCCAGCCCAATCAACAGGTGCCCTACGATCACGGTTCCAAATAGGTAGATGTCTTCCACGTCCTCGATGGAAAGAACTGAGAGGCACATGATGATCCATTTATCCCAGGAATCTCTCACATACCCGGCAGCAATGGTTCCATCAGGGCAGCCAGGCTCCCCAGTACCTCTTTTCCTCGTCGAAAAGATTTTGTCAACTGAGTCGAGAGTCCAGCTGATCATTTCCATGTCTGATGTTTAGATTTGGAGGACAGCGCAAAGAAAGAGGCTTCAAAAAAGTGTAGACAAGACAAAACAAAGAGAGCAAGCAGGGAGAAGAAGGGAAACGTTAGTTTTCATCCAGGATGTCTCTGTACATTGCTGCATTCGTCTTAGTCTAGTCAGGGAGGTGACCAAGAACCTGATGGTCACTTTGTCAGAGCTACAGCATTCCTCTGTGGAGAGAGGACAATCTTCTAGAAGGAAAACCATCTCTGCAGCAATCCACCAATCAGGCCTGTATTGTATAATGTCCAGACAGAAGCTATTTCTTAGTAAAAAGTTTTCTGACATGCACCCTTAAGACTCTCAGACCATGAGAGTCTGATGAGACAAAGATTGAACTCTTTGACGTGAATGCCAGGCATTATGTTTGGAGTAAACCAGGCACCACTCATCACCAGGCCAATACCATCCCTACATTGAAGCATGGTGGTGGCAGCATCATGCTGTGGGGATGTTTTTCAGTGGCAGGAACTCAGACTAGTCAGGATGGAGGGAAAGATGAATGCAGCAATGTACGGAGACATCCTGGATGAAATCAACGCTTCCCACCTGACATAGCATGAGAGGTGCTGCAAAGAGGACTGGGTGAAAATGGCCAAAGATAAGTGTGTAAAACTTGTGGTATTGTATTCAGAAAGACTTGAGGCTGTAAATGCCACAAAAAGAGCATCAACAAAGTATGGAGCAAAGGCTGTGAATACTTTTGTACATGTGATATGTATATTTTTTTCTTACTAATTCATTTGCATAAATAATAATTAAAAAAAGACAACTTTTCACATTGTCATTATGGGGTATTGTGTGCAGAATTTTGAGGACAAAAATAAATTTGTTCCATTTTGGCATAAAGCTGTATCATAACAAAATGTGGAAAAAGTGAAGTGCTGCGATTACTTTCCGGATGCATTGTAAGTGTCAATATAACTCATGTGCGCCTTGTCTGCCAGAGGATAAGACAACATAGCAGGAGGGATTAGTGTTGCCAAATTAGCAAGTATTATATTTAGCAAGTAACCAGACCTCCATTTTTTTCAGGCTTTACTGATATTGGCTCTTTTTGGCAGGGGTGGTAACATAATTGCTAATCATGTCTGTATTTTTATAATGTTGCTTTTTAATGTGCATGATTATGTACACACGTGAGACAGACTACCTGGTAATTTCCTTTGGCATTGATAAAGTACTCCCTAATCTACTCTAGATTCTCTAAATCTAGAAATATTTCCTGGTCTTATTGGAAACTTGGAGGGTCTAACATGAAACATGGTGCATATCGCTCTTCTCTGTTCTTTGCCCTCTCTGCTCTGTCCATCTAAAAAGCAGGCACATGCGTCATGGCCTTTTATGGCAATTATATGATGACCCACCCCTCCCCTAAAGGATAAAATCAGCTCAAAAAAATCATGGGAATATATACTAGAGGGAAGAATCTTTGGTCTCTTCATGATTCGATTCGAGTTCCATTTTTGGATTGACTATTCGATTCTCTTATTCATGATTCTCGTAATATATTATTTGGTACAAAATTATAATAAAACCTTTTTATTACAAAAGTTCCTCTTGGCTGCTGACATACGTACGCCTTATACGTGCAGTGTTGGCCTAAAAAACGTATTTTTAAAAATGTATTTTAAAAAACTTCATTTGCAAAACCCAAAACCAGTGAAGTTGACACGTTGTGTAATTCGTAAATAAAAACAGAATACAATGATTTGCAAATCCTTTTCAACCTATATTCAACGGAATAGACTGCAAAGACAAGATACTTAACGTTCAAACTGGTAAACTTTTGTTATTTTTTGCAAATATATTAGCGCATTTAGGATTTGATGCATGCAACGTGTTTCAAAAAAGCTGGCAAAAGTGGCAAAAAAAGACTGAGAAAATTGAGGAATGCTCATCAAACACTTATTTTTAACATCCCACAAGTGAACAGGTGGGTGCCATGATTGGGTATAAAAGCAGCTTCCATGAAATGCTCAGTCATTCACAAACAAGGATGGGGCGAGGGTCACCACTTTGAACAAATGCGTGAGCAAATTGTTGAACAGTTTAAGAACAACATTTGTCAATGAGCTATTGCAAGGAATTTAGGGATTTCACCATCTACGGTCTGTAATATCCTCAAAAGCTTCAGAGAATCTGGAGAAATCACTGCACGTAAGCGGCAATGCACGTGACCTTCGATCCCTCAGGCGGTACTGCATCAGAAACCGACATCAGTGTGTAAAGGATATCACCACATGGGCTCAGGAACACTTCAGAAAACCACTGTCAGTAACTACAGTTTGTCGCTACATATGTAAATGCGAGTTAAAACTGTACTATGCAAAGCGAAAGCCATTTATCAACAACACCCAGAAATGCCACCGGCTTCGCTGGGCCCGAGCTCATCTAAGATGGATTGATGCAAAGTGGAAAAGTGTTCTGTGGTCTGACGAGTTCACATTTCAAATTGTTTTTGGAAACTGTGGATGTCTTGTCCTCCAGACCAAAGAGGAAAAGAACCATCCGGATTGTTATAGGCGCAAAGTTCAAAAGCCAGCATCTGTGATGGTATGGGGGTGTATTAGTGCCCAAGGCATGGTTAATTTACATATCTGTGAATGCACCATTAATGCTGAAAGGTACATGCAGGTTTTGGAGCAACATATGTTGCCATCCAAGCAACGTCTTTTTAATGGACGCTCCTGCTTATTTCAGCAAGACAATGCCAAGCCACATTCCGCATGTGTTACAACAGCGTGGCTTCATAGTAAAAGAGTGCGGGTACTAGACTGGCCTGCCTGTAGTCCAGACCTGTCTCCCATTGAAAAAGTGTGGCGCATTAGAGAGATAGATAGTACTTTATTGATTCCTTCAGGAGAGTTCCCTCAGGAAAATTGAAACTATGAATTGTAAATTACCACAACGGACAACCCGGACTGTTGAACAACTTAAGCTGTACGTCAAGCAAGAATGGGAAAGAATTCCACCTGAAAAGCTTCAAAAATTTGTCTCCTCAGTTCCCAAACGTTTACTAAGTGTTGTTAAAAGGAAAGGCCATGTAACACTGGTAAAAATGCCCCTGTGCCAACTTTTTTGCAATGTGTTGCTGCCATCAACTTCTAAATTAATGATTATTTGCAAAAATAAATTAAGTTTCTCAGTTCGAACATTAAATATCTTGTCTTTGCAGTCTATTCAATTGAATATAAGTTGAAAAGGATTTGCAAATCATTGTATTCTGTTTTTATTTACGCAACGTGCCAACTTCACTGGTTTTGGGTTTTGTACAAAAATCACAGAATGTTAATCTAATAAAAGAAAACAAAGCAACCCCAACATAATCCCAGTTTTACAATACTTAAAGCAATTTAAAAGACATACAAACACAATACCTTAAAAAAACAAACAAAAAAACAACAGTATCAATGATGATAATAATATCAATAATGGTTTTTTTTTGTTTTGAATCCCAACAATTTTTCTCTCTCTGAAAAAAAAAAAAGGAAAAAAATATATGTATTTTTTTAACCGGTTCTCGAAAATTATGAATTAATTTAGAATCGGAATAAATAAAAATTGTGATTTGGATGTGAATTTATTTTGTTTGAGCGCTCCTAGAATATAAAGATTGAGCACCACTATTTAAAAAAAAAAATAAAAAAATCTATACATACCATAAACCTTCTTATCTGTATTCTCAGCTGTTGCTTGCTAGTGACAGTCACAACTATGGTACCAGGCTAGCCCTAACAGGTGCTCTCACCCGTCTTAAACCCAAAACTGATGTTTTGAAAAAGACTTATGTATAGGGCAATCACTTACTGGAATCGACTTCCACAATATCTGGTATCAATCACCAGCATAGTGGGTTTAAGAATAAACTAAGAGGAGAAGTATTGCGGAAAGAGATTATTCTAGATTGTACCTAATATCATGACTGTTTTTTATTGATTATTGACTATTTTATTGATTATGGGACAAGCAGTAGAAAATGGATGGATGGTACTTTTTCGTCACTTATTGTTTTGTCTTTGGTACACTAATGTGTATATTTTAGGCCATTGGTTCTTTGTTTTATTTTTGTAAAAATATATATATATATATATATATTTCTATATTGCTCTTTTTATCTTTGGTATGAACATTATTATGTAAACTCAAAGTTATTTATTTATTTATTTATTTTTTGGTTCTTTGTTGTTGCTATTTTTGTACTACAACATTTTATTATTTGATCATGTTGTACTGCATTGTAATCTTTTGTTTTGTGATTGTGTGATGTTTTTTGCGTGGACCCCAGGAAGAATAGTCTCCACTGCGGTGTAGACTAATGGGGATCCTTAATAAACTAAACTAGAACATAAAGAATGCTTCCACAAAAACAAAATAGTTGACACTTTGGCACATTAAAACTGTCACCAGCACGAAGATCTTAAAAGTGATTCTGTTAAGGTGCATGTGTAATATAAAACGACACAACCTCAAACGACCTGTTTTTCAACAGATATTCTTTCATACGACACAATACATTGACTGGCAGGTTTCTACAGACGCGCCCACTTACATTTGCGTGGCAATTTTGACATCAACTTGTTAAAATCACAGCCGTTTTCTCGTAATATTCCATCTTTTTTTTTGTTACTGTTGAGTGCTGAACAAGTTGATTCATAACCAGCATGCATATTGGAATATTTGTTTTAGTTTTCTGTGACGGTGAGCCAACACTAAACCTGACAAAGCATGACAATACTGGTGTCGTATTCTCAATGCGTCAGTGACAAATATTGACTGATGAGCGCTATAATCATTAACTCACCTCACCTCTTTTTTTTTTCTTTTTTTTTTTTTAAGTGTAAACATTCAAGTGGAAGACAGAGACTCCTTTTTCATACATTTTTTTAGTTAGAACTTGGATCTGAATGAGATGCTTTTTCATTGTTAAACAGGAGACTATTTTCATCTGCTGCCCCCTTGTGGGTAAAGGTAGCAGTAGGATTTGTTGTTATAAAGGTATTATGATAAGGTGTTAGTGTATCATTATTGCTAGAGATGTCCGATAATGGCTTTTTTGCCGTATCCGATATTCCGATATTGTCCAACTCTTAATTACCGATTCCGATATCAACCGATACATACAGTCGTGGAATTAACACATTATTATGCCTAATTTTGTTGTGATACCCCGCTGGATGCATTAAACAATGTAACAAGGTTTTCCAAAATAAATCAACTCAAGTTATGGAAAAAAATGCCAACATGGCACTGCCATATTTATTATTGAAGTCACAAAGTGCATTCTTTTTTTTAACATGCCTCAAAACAGCAGCTTGGAATTTGGGACATGAGAGAGCATGAGGAGGTTGAGGTGGGGGGGGGGCTTAGGGGGTAGCGGGGGGTGTATATTGTAGCGTCCCGGAAGAGTTAGTGCTGCAAGGGGTTCTGGGTATTTGTTCTGTTGTGTTTATGTTGTGTTACGGTGCGGATGTTCTCCCGAAATGTGTTTGTCATTCTTGTTTGGTGTGGGTTCACAGTGTGGCGCATATTTGTAACAGTGTTAAAGTTGTTTATACGTTCACCCTCGGTGTGACCTGTATGGCTGTTGACCAAGTATGCATGGCATTCGCTTGCGTGTGTGAAAAGCCGTAGATATTATGTGACTGGGCCGGCACGCAAAGGCAGTGCCTTTAAGGTTTATTGGCGCTCTGTACTTCTCCCTACGTCCGTGTACACAGTGGCGTTTTAAAAAGTCATGAATTTTATTTTTCTAAACCGATACCGATAATTTTGAAACCGATACCGATAAATTCCGATATTACATTTTAAAGCATTTATTGGCCGATAATATCGGCAGTCCGATATTATCGGACATCTCTAATTATTGCCGTTTAACCCACTGAATTTGCCCCTCAGTCTAATAGTCAGGACATCCATGGTCTAATCTCTGTTGGAACATTTCTGTGTGGAGTTCTGCTTCCTCCCACATCCCAAAAACATGCTTGTCTACTCATTTGGACACCGTAAATGTCCTTAGGTGTGGCTGGTTGTTTGTCTATCCATGACCTGATTGGCCGGTGACCAGCCAGTCCAGGGTGTGTCACCCAAAGTCAGCTGGGATAGCCTGCAGCTCTCCAATGTCTCCTGTCATCCCTCACTCGGCACTTCCTTTTTTTTTTTTACTCCGGGCGCACTTCCGTCTTGACCGGAGTCTGACAACCCCGAGACGAGAATGTGACTCGGCAAGCCCGGCTGGCTCTTGCGTAACGATGACCCGTGTGTCATCTGATCCGCTCGCTGCTCGGATGGTCCTGGAATGTGCATCTCAGGTGCTAAAGGAAGGCGCGGTCGTCATGACAACCAACATGACACATTTTTTTTGGGCTCGTATCTGGTTTTTCGCTGACATTGCTGCTCATCGTCACTGCGCCAGGGAGCAGTGGCCGAGTCTGTTAGTGGTTGTAACAATTTCATCATTTTGTAAATGCAATCTAAAATAATCAGATGCTCTCTCCCTCTTGCTCCATTTTTTAATGCTCTGGCAGAGTTACGATGTCATCTACTGTACGCAGTTATTACGACAAGTAGGGGTGTCCCGATACAAGTTTTTTACTTCCTTTACGATACCATTATTGGAGTCTTGAATGTTGGCCGATTCCAATGGTGATGCAGCACGATATCCGCACGTATTATACATACTTTTGTTGTTTTGTACTGTATATTTTGTAGCCCTTTGAGACATTTGTGATTAAGGGCTATTTACGTAAACTTTGACTAATTGATTGATAGAAAAGGCTTGCTCAAGTAAGTTTACTTGATCAACAATGGAGGGTGGTGTTGTCCCGATACCAATATTTTGGTACCGGTACAAAATTATTTTGATACTTTTCGGTACTTTTCTAAATAAAGGGGACCGCAAAAAATTGCATTATTGGCTTTATTTTAACAAAAAATCTTAGGGTACATTAAACACATGTTTCTTATTGCAAGTTTGTCCTTAAATAAAATAGTGTACATACAAAACAACTTGTCTTTTATTAGTAAGTAAGCAAACAAAGGCTCCTAATTTAGTCTGCTGACATATGCAGTAACATATTGTGTCATTTTCCATTCTATTATGTTGTCAAAATTATGGTAGGAAATTAATTATTAATCTCCTTGTTCATTTACTGTTAATATCTGCTTACTTTCTCTTTTAACATGTTCTATCTATACTTCTGTTAAAATGTAATAATCACTTATTCTTCTGTTTGGATGCTTTATATGATACCACAAATTTGGGTATCAATCCGATACCAAGTCGTTACAGGATCATACATTGGTCATATTCAAAGTCCTCGTGTCCAGGGACATATTTTCTGAGTTTATAAAGATAATATTAATTTTAAAAAACGAAAGATGTTGTGATGCCAAAAAAATATTGACGTAATCATAGTAGTATCGACTAGATACGCTTTTGTACTTGGTATCATTACAGTGGATGTTCAGTGTTTCCCATAAACTGCCAAGATACCTGTGGTGGTGGGGGCGTGGCTATGGGCGTGGTCACCATGACCATTGAGTAATTTGCATAATTTACTACAATGATATGATTTTCTCTAAAAAGGCTCAAAAAATGTATACTTACTAATTAATAATAACAGTTTTGTTTTAAACGTCCATCCATCCATCCATCCATTTTACAATATAATTACAACACTTTATGTACATATTTATATACAGATTTGAACAATAAGTTATTCACTGAAATATATTTATTAATTGTGGTTCTTACAAAAAATATATCTTATAAAAATATAAAAGCTAAAATGTCTCTTAAAGCTCTGCCCCTTTAATTAGTGCATACTAAATAATTTAACTTTAGCCTACTACTACAACCATATTATTTACCAGCAACATAAAGTGAAACAGAGGCAGAGGTGTCCTGCCAGTCAGTAACAAATAAACAGAAAACAGTAGTGGTGGTAGATAGACACAAAGCTTCATCAAACATCTGATCCACTGAACAAAGAGCTCCAAAAATCTTGATCCTACACTTCTCTTTTGTAAAGTAAATCTGAACAGCCGATATGGGCATCTACATTAACTATATGATTTGCCTAAGAAGCTGGACAGGACAAAAAAAATAAAAATAAAAATTATAATAATTTTTGTGGCGGCCTTAATTCTTTCGTGGTGGGCCGCTACAAATAAATGAATGTGTAGGAAACACTGATGTTAGGTGTAGATCCACCAATGGCGTTTGTTTAAATTTTGACGCCGGTGAGCTACGGTGTGTAGTGAAGCATGTTTAGCTATTCCTCGTCCTGCAGGGATGATACTTGTAAGAAACTTACTTTATTTGTTGCCATGGAGGCGAGGATTAGTGATTTAGAAGTAGCTAAAACACTGCTGACTGGGGCTGGACTTTAGCTAGCCATGTTTTAAAGCACCTCTTCCTGAGGGCGTTTCAGTGTTATAACTTCACCTTTATCGTTACTTTTTAAGCCAACATGCGTCCGTTCTCCCTTTTCTGTCGACACACTGGGTCTGCTTGTAAGTACTCCGTGGTTGTGCGCTGCCGAACATGCTCCTCTGCTCGTAAACCAGCCATGACAAGACGTGACGACGGGGGCGCGGGCGTAGCGGGAACGGTATCTTTTTAGAGGCGGTATAGTACCGAACATGATTCATTACTATTCATTACTACCGTACAACCCTAATGGAGGGTATGAAAAACACTAACCTATTTATTATTAGCCGTCTGGAATGGATTTATTACTGTCTTTAGGTTGAAGTGGAGTGGTGATTGTTTTTGGCGACACCGAGTGGCCACTGTAATTAAGTTAAGCTCATGACGCAATAAGTCGAATGGTGCGGACACGTTTGTTACTGGACACCTACTTATTTAATACTTGTTCATACTGTACTGACAAATGTTTGGTAGTAGAAGGCAACGTTGTTCAATTAAGGACACTTATTACTAGGGATGCCGATAAATGCTTTAAAAAGTAATATCGGAAATTATCGGTATCGGTTTCAAGATTATCGGTATCGGTTTCCAAAAGTAAAATTTGTGACTTTCTAAAAGGCCGCTGTTAGGGATGAAACTCGAAACCGGTTTTCCCGGTTGTTTGATAAGAAAAGAACCGAGTCCTCGGACTCGAATCCCTTTTTGAGAACCGGTACCCGTTATCGAGACCACTATAGTAAAGGAAAAGAGTTGATTCTTTATTCGAATCCCGTCCCGACCAGAAATGCTCCGTGGGACATCACAATAAATGACGTCACGTAGCTCAGTCATTAGGCGCAGATAGCGAAAGCAGGAAAATAATGGACGGGAAAAAGCGCTCCAAGGTGTAATAAAGTTCAAAACAAAAGCTATAATCCATCGAATAACTTTACTGAGAGATTTTAGCAGGGTAAAACACATGACGAACACTTTTACGACCAACCGGAAACATAGCAACCAGGCTAGCAACGCACCTCCTTTACGGCAGCTGTCGCAACGTTCTTAAAACAACCGCAGCACATACATATATATACAACATATCTCCCTTTTTTAACTATTGTTTTTCTTTCCTTGTAAACAAAACAAAATCACACTGTAGATGTGTTGTCTGTCTAATTATAAATAATGCAGACGAGGCGTGTTGGCTGAGTTCTTGACGTTTACTTTCACAGCGTGGCAACATGCAACACTTTTCGGGGCTACCGCGCATGCTCGTAACTCCCGTTGCATGCTGGGTAGTGTAGTTGTTATATTCTCTAGCTCAGGGGTGGGCAATTAATTTTTACCGGGGGCCGCATGAGCAACCCGAGCACTGCTGGAGGGCCACATCGACAATATTTCAATTAAATTTTGCTCAATATTATTTTTGATGTATACCGTAAGATAAATAATAATAATAATAATAATAATAATAATAATAATAATAATAATAATTAATAATAATAGTAATACTTCAACATAGTGTATGTAACAGCATTCCATGACTAATATAAATAAATTAACATTAATAATAAATGACAGTAAAATAAGCACACGTATGACTGAGGAGTCATAGTGTAACTTTGTGTGATGTTTGAGTTGTCCGACTTTTTGTGTGGCCATAAACGCACCAGTGGTTTAGTGCTATGCGTGTTGGTGACAGATGACAAGTTGGTTTTGGCCTGGTTTGTACGGCAGAAAATGACTAGTTTTTCGAGATAGAAGTGTTTTACTTATGTTTTTGGTGTGGTTATGGCCGAATATAAACAGTTTTGCTCAATAAAGTGATCGATATAATTCCTGGCCTCGAAGCATCTCGATAGACGTTACAATAATTGAACGGTGTTCAATTGAACGGTGTTGACGAACACCGTTAGGGCCGCTTGTTGTCACTGTCACTCAAAGTTGCATTGCAAAATTACATAGAATAAATATGTTTATTTTGTTTAGAATTCAGATGGGATTTGATTTGGTGCGCGGCATATATTTGCTGCGCGCAGCAGACGCTTGAGCAGTGCGCAATTGCGCAGGCACGCACCTTAGGTGAGGGGACGTTGCTTGGCAGTCCATGTCTTGTTGGAAACACGCCATTCTTCATCAACTTTTCTCTTTTTAGCGTCTCGGGTGTAAACCGTGCATCACTTGTCGCTGCATGTGCACCTTCACTCGCAGGTTACACACTGACACACGCCCATAAATAATAATTTTCAAAATAAAAGCAGCACAGTTGTATTGCGCGCACGACAGATGTTTTTTCAACTTTATTTTGTAATTAATGATTGCAGCTGTTCACATTCACTCACAATCACGCACACGCATACGTCCACACGGAAGTAATACAAATAACGATTTTCAAAACAAAAGCAGCACCGTTGTATTGCACACTCGACATAGATACTTTTTAAAATGTATTTTGTAATTTATAATTGGCCTCACGCGGGCCGGACAGGGACGCACAAAGGGCCGGATGCGGCCCGCGGGCCGCAGAATGCCCAGGTCTGCTCTAGCTCATAAAATGTTTCCCCCATAAAGAAATAATGTTAACTCAATAAAGTGTATTTCTTTTTTTAGCTTTAACTTTTCATTTATTAGCATTGTAACCACATTTGCAAAGAACTTTTCTCTTCATAGAATGTTCTTTCAATAAAGAAATAAAGTGCAAAAATGTCAAAGCATCATAACAAACAGTTATGTCAAATAGCAGCAGAAGTGCACTTTTTGGAGAGCTGTATTATTTTCAGTTTTGTGCCCAAGGGACTGATTTTATTTAACACTATATTATTATTTATACACCTATAGTGATCACAGAGACAGGTTGTTTTTGTGTTACTGTATATATTTGTTTCTCTGAAAAATCCCACTTAATATACTTTGGGTAACAACAGTCAATATTTATTTATTTTATTTTATTTTTTTAGGTGGGTAACAGTCAATATGTATTTATTTATTAGATTAATTTTTTTTTATTATATAATAAAAGTGAGCTTTTGTTAAACCAAATATTGTGTGTTTTTTTCCATATACAACAACCTATCTGGACTCGATAAGAGAATCGATAAGGAATCGGTTCGATAAGAGGATTCGATAATAGGCTCGAACTCGATAATTCCTTATCAAACATCATCCCTAGCCGCTGTGTACACGGACGCAGGAAGATGTACAGAGCGGCAATTAATCCTTGAAGGCGCTGCCTTTGTGTACTGGCCCAGTCACATAATATCTACGGCTTGACACACGCACTAGCGAATGCAAGCATACTTGGTCAACAGCCATACAGGTCACACTGAGGGTGGCGGTATAAACAACTTTAACACTGTTACAAATATGTGCCACACTGTGAACCCACACCAAACAAGAATGACAAACACATTTCGGGAGAACATCCGCACCGTAACACAACACAAACACAACAGAACAAATACCCAGAACCCCTTGCAGATGCTTGTTTTCATTCAGAAAAATCTACCTCTCACACGCGATGACAAGGAGAAAAAGAATTAGCCCACTCTTTGAGCTTCATCTGTTGCACAAATAGACTAATAGTCTGGACTGAGTGAAGCTGTTTTATTTATGTTTTGTGCCTTTTTCCCCCATGCACTTTAAAGAATGGCTGTGTTATCTACTAGTCTAGACTGAAGCAGTTTTTTATTTTTGTGCCTTTTCTTGTTTTTATTTGCACATTTTTGTTACTCATACGAATACGTTAAGAACAGGGCAGATTGAGCCCAGTTTATAGTATACTCTGGACTGAAGCTGTGTGCCTTCATTGTTTTTGTAGCTGTTGTTTTGAGGCATGTTTGGAAAAAAAAAAAAAAAGAGCACTTTGTGAAAGTCAAAGTTAACAGTGTTTCCCATAGTTGTAGTGGGTATCAGGATTATCTCAGGGAGAGCATGTCCCACATTCCAAGCTGCTGTTTTGAGGCATGTTAAAAAAAATAATGCACTTTGTGACTTCAATAATAAATATGGCAGCGCCATGTTGGCATTTTTTTCCATAACTTGAGTTGATTTATTTTGGAAAACCTTGTTACATTGTTTAATGCATCCAGCGGGGCATCACAACAAAAGTAGGCATAATAATGTGTTAATTCCACGACTGTAAATATCGGTATCGGTTGATATCGGCATCTGTAATTAAGAGTTGGACAATATCGGAATATCGGCAAAAAAGCCATTATCGGACATATCTACTTATTACGTATGTCTAGCTTGTGTGCTTAGCTGTTGTGTAGCTGCTAGTTTAGACTAAGGCTGTATGGTGTTTTCATTTTGTATCCTAGAGAGCTTAATAAGATATGATATCACAGCGTTGTTTGTCAACCTAACAAACCGAAACCAAGAAAAGCGCAATGAAGTTAATTGGAATGAAACATGAGTCAATAGATTATTGGTATAACCAGTCAGTTATAACACAAGCAACAACATGCTCTTCACCCATTGTTCTCAGATCACAAACTTCTCCCATCAGGAAGAAGACATTGTATAACAAAGTGCAAAAACAAATTGTCTCAAATCGTCATTTGTTCCAGCTTCTTTCAAGCTGTTGAACAATGCAGAAAGAAGTACAATAGAACGCCGTGCAATGAACACTCAGCACTTCAAAACTTGTCCAATGTCTCCATATGTCCCTGTGTTGCTAGTTTAATCTATTTCCTGTTTTTAGCCCTGCTTTGTAGTTCCATCTCTGTGTATGATGTAATCACCTTTTATGCTTTATGAAGCAATAATGGTCATGAGTTTCTAGTAGCCTAGCCTTGGAGCCCTTTAGCTACTTTTGTAAATGAAATGTGTAAAAAAAAAATAATTCCAAGACAAGACCAACCTTATGCTGGACATTTAAATGTTAACTGGCTTTTTTAGCTCTGCACAAGCAAATGCGCTGCAGGAACGGTTATATCAGAGTTTAGTTCTGATAGTTTAGATTTAATTATATATGTAGATAGTCTTTTTTGATGATATTGGACTATCGGCACACTCCTTGTTAGTTTGAAAGAGGTCAGTATGAATTTGTATTAAAGGGTCTTACTATGATCTTCTTTCTATACTGAAAACACTTCCTTGTGGTCTATATAACATGTGAGGGTCGTTCTTTGGTCAAAATGTTGCATAGATTATGTTTTACAGGCCATCTCCAAGCCGCTTTTTGACCGTCTCTTCAGGAGGTTTTGTGTGCGGTTTTATCTACGTGCCTCCACTTCGACCGCGTCCTCTCCCTGTCATCTTTGTTGTAGTTTTTTACGCTTCCATATGGAGTCTACTTGACAGCCTTCTGGGTAATTCTGGCTTTTTTAACCATGTGTAGTCATGTGTTTTATGAAATTGCATTGTCCCCTTTGAAATAAACTAATCTAATGTAAGTATATGCTACAATTTATGAAAAAAATGGCAACAGTGGAGGAAGAACGTGCATGTATGAGCCACCCTGCCCCACACAAGAGGATAGAGAAAAATAAGTTTGACTACAATGGCGGACTCGCACAAAGCACTTTGGGTAAATGTATACAATAAATGGATAATCCGCTGACGTCACCGGTCAGAAGAGCAAATTCCAAATAGCACATTTGCCTGAAGTATGAAGGAAGGCATGCTTGTTTGATAAAAGTCTCCACAATGTAGGAGTGTAACGGTACGTGTATTTGTATTGAACCGGTTCGGTTCGGAGGTGTACCGAACGAGTTTCCACACGGACATATTAAGTAGCGTAACGCACGTCGTGTAAACAATGCACACCGAGGCACAACACACGGCATGTTAGCAGCGACCGGGCTACGATAGACTGACCATACGTCCTCTTTTCACCGGACATGTTCTCTTTTTCGGGGCTGTCCGGGCGGAGTTTCTTAAATGCCTCAAATGTCCGGCATTTTGAGTTAGGGTTGCGTGTATTTTCAATGTACGTTCAGGGTTAAGAAGGAGTTGAAAACAAAAAAAATTGTGAAGGTGTGCGCGCAGCATTCGTGAGGGAGGGGCAGAGACAGAGAGAGCGAGAGTGTTATGATTAACGCGCATGCGTCGCCATGCTCTGCTTTTATCCATAGATTTATCAGATTTAATTTTTTATTATCTATAGCAGGGGTGTCAAAAGTGTGCCCCGGAGGCCATTTGCGGCCCACAGCTAATGTTTTAAAGGCCCACGGCACATTCTAAAAATACTATTCAAATAAACAAAAACATAACAAAAGTGAAAAAGGTTAAATGTAATTTAGAAAATGTTGCAATGTTGACTAATAAAACAAAGCTGTTTTTTTTTTTTTTCAAACTGTCATTGCTCAAAACATAATATTGAATCAAAATCAATGTTATTATGAATTATTGACCTATCCAAGGTTCTGATTACTTCACATCAAATATTCCACTAAGAAAAATATTTTTGGTGGAAGATTTTGCAAATTTGGTAAATAAATAACCCAAAAATGTATATTTTGTTGTTTTCTTACTGTACTGAAAATGAACCAAACCGAGGTACTTACCGAACCGAAATTTTTGTGTACTGTTAAACCCCTACCACAATGTCTCCATGGTTTGATTTTAAATTATTTCAGGTATCCCTGATTTAAAGTTTTTGGGTATTATGCAGCAGGTACCAATATGTACAAAAAAATTGGTTTTGCGGAAAGTCCCCTTTAAATTTGGGAAACCACCCTTTGGCGGGCCACATTTGGTATGGTATGCACTTTATTGTCATTGCACAAGTACAACAAAATTTCATTTTCACCACAAACCTGTTCAAGATTGTACAGGATTACAGAAAAGGAACAATGATGGGTCGGCACTTGTGGTGCCCTGTAAAAGGTGGGAAAAGGTAAACGCTTGGGGAGGATGAGTTTAAAAAAAAAAAAAGTCGATCTTTTCCTTTAGAGCGGCCGTGCCAGCAACTTGAGGGTTCCAGGTTCGATCCCCGCTTCTGCCATTCTAGTCACTGCCGTTGTGTCCTTGGGCAAGACACTTTACCCACCTGCTCCCAGTGCCACCCACACTGGTTTAATTGTAACTTAGATATTGGGTTTCACAATGTAAAGCGCTTTGAGTCACTTGAGAAAAAGCGCTATATAAATATAATTCACTTCACTTCATCTCAGACTGGGCTCCAATTGGGGGGGCCCAGTCTGGAGCGAGGAAAACATACATATTAGGACATACAACTCGAGACTTGTGATGAGAGGTGAGAGGGCGGGGATCCGGTCCGAAGCTGCCAGCCACTAGGGGCGCTGCTCAGTGTTCCATCATACCACGTGGGGTAACGAAGGTGTGGGATGGGGGTGTGGTACTTGTGTGTGTGGCGTGTATTTTTCGTGGGTGCATATGTGTAAGTAAGCCTGCAGCGTGTCTCTGTTCCGCGACCTTGATGCTCTCAAACGCGATAGCACAGCCAGTCCGTCCAACAAAAGTCAACAACAGGTGTGTGTCCATGAGAGACAGGGAAGGAGTTTGCTGCCTTTTCACTGCACTGTCCTCTGGTAGTCTCCAGCAATGACCTTGCCACGTCGCTTGCAGCCCCCGGGCACCATTGTGCTAAGTAATGAGCAACTATAATAAGTTCATACTTGTTTATGTTGACAAATTAGGTTCTTTAGACTGCAATATTGTTCTATTTACGACACGTATTACGTATGTCTAGCTTAGTGTTTTTCAACCACTGCGCCGTGAGATACAGTCTGGTGTGCCGTGGGGGATTACCTAATTTCACCTATTTGGGTTAAAAATATTTTTTGCAAACAAGTAATTATAGTCTGCAAATTATGTGTTGTTGTTGAGTGTCGATGCTGTGTAGAGCTCGGCAGAGTAACCGTGTAATACTCTTCCATATCAGTAGGTGGCAGCCGGTAGCTAATTGCTTTGTAGATGTCGGAAACAGCAGGTCAAAAGGTATCTAATGCTTAAACCAAAAATAAACAAAAGGTGAGTGCCCCTAAGAAAGGGCATTGAAGCGTAGGGAAGGCTATGCAGAACGAAACTACTCTGAACTGGCTACAAAGTAAAAAAAAACAGAATGCTGGATGACAGCAAAGACTTACTGTGGACTAAAGACGGTGTCCACAATGTACATCTAAACATGACATGACAATCAACAATGTCCCCACAAAGAAGGATTAAAACAACTGAAATATTCTTGATTGCTAAAACAAAGTAGATGCGGGAAATATCGCTCAAAAGAAGACATGAAACTGCTACAGGAAAAATACAAAAAAAAAGAGAGAAAGCCACCAAAATAGGAGTGCAAGACACAGGCATGTGATTTTTCCGTCTAAAGTCGGAATTCCGTCTTTTTTAATCTCGGGGGAAAAAAAAAAATTATCTCCCGTTTTTCCGTTTTTTTTCCGACCCTAAATCAAGATTCAAGACGTAGTTTATATTACGTCGTAGTTGATTGGTCGATATGTTCCTTGTGACCAATCAGGACATCTGTTATGAATGATGACGTTAATAACGTCATCATTCATAATGGTTACTACGGCCATTTCCCATATGCAAACAATGTCGGTTCTCGAGAGAAAGGACGCTGTACGAGTAAAAGAAATTGATAAACATGTCAAAAATAAGTTTTGATGGGACTGGATGGAAAGGGTAATCACTGATACTGTTGGGAAGAAGGAAGTTACGACTTTGTTCGGTGATTTTATTCGGAAAATCGATTGTCCCGGAAAGGTTTTGTACGCGTGGTGTCATGATAATATTGACTATGGATCACGAGGTTTCAAGGCTTTAGAAGTACATGCGAAACGCCAAAAACATATGAAACAACTTGAAGCAAGGAAAACACACTTTTCACTAGCTGGTACTTTTGGATGTCAACCGAAAGTGAGCAAACCTTACGGACTTCGTCCTTTGTTTACATCGAGAGGAAAGATCCACCCAAACAACCCACTTCAGTTGCAGACAGGGTTGTTAATAATGAGGTAAGCTAAAAAATATTTGCTTGCGAAATACGCATGTTTGTTTTAAATATTAACCAATTATTGCTTAGCGAAATATAAATGGGTTTTTCTGAAAATAAAAAGCCACGTGAAAATATATTATGAAATTACAGAAATTCAAAGAGTCGCATTATTGATTCCAGTTAACAATTTATTTGAAATAAATTTGCATATAATACTATTTTGTAATATTACGTTCTTATGTAGTCTGTTGAAACTATTGTCAGTGGTGTAACAATCCATCCATCCATTTTCTACCGCTTATTCCCTTCGGGGTCGCGGGGGGTGCTGGAGCCTATCTTAGCTACAATCGGGCGGAAGGCGGGGTACACCCTGGACAAGTCGCCACCTCATCGCAGGGCCAACACAGATAGACAGACAACATTCACACACTAGGGCCAATTTAGTGTCTTGAAGGTAAATATTTTCACACTTGTTTCATGCAATATGTCAGTGTCCTCACATTATTATTATTTCCTATTTTCAAATATGAGTAAACAATACTAAACATGTTTAATTATTTTCATAAATGTATATCCTATTTTGGTGAAAAGAATGAAATGTTTACATTACATGAACTGAAGTAATGTGGTAATACTGTAAATAAACTGTGGATAATAACACTGATCAATGTGACACCTGTGGATGTGAAATGAACACAAGATGTAAATATTAGTGACTAAATACTGTTGGGACTGAACCATATACTGTGATTCATTAGGATAATTGGGTTATGTATGTTCTATTAATGATGTTTTCATGTCTTTAAACACTAAAATATTTTCTTCAAATGGTGCTGTCTTTGTTAATTTTAGCATGTTAAATTGGTGAAAAACCAGGAGCTTCGGGGGGCCTTGCCCCCCTTGTCCCCCGGAAATTTTTTCAGTCTTTTTCATTGTGGTCAAATCACATGCCTGAAGACAAGAACTAAAACTACACACAGGAAAACAGCAAAAAACTCTAAATAAGTCACAGCGTGATGTGACAGGTCGTGACAGTACACCTACTTTGAGACAAGAGCTATATTGATGCATGCTTGGTTATGGTTTAAAGTCACATTCAACAATTGCAACGACGACTTTTTACTGTCAACTGAGTTTTGTTTTTTTAACGATTTCTGCTGGTGGTGTGTCTCTGGATTTTTTCAATGCAAAAAATGTGCCTTGGCTCAAAAAAGGTTAAAAAACACTGGTCTAGCTCATGTGCTATTGTGTGCTTAGCTGATGTGTATCTGCTAGTTCCTAGTACCCTATAGCCTACCACGTTTACCTTTTTGTAAATGACTAAAATAGAATAAAAAGACTATCCTTGTGTGCTTATGCTTTACCATGAATTGATTAACGTGGACCCCGACTTAAACAAGTTGAAAAACTTATTTGGGTGTTACCATTTAGTGGTCAATTGTACGGAATATGTACTGTACTGTGCAATCTACTAATAAAAGTGTCAATCAATCAATCAGTCCAACGCACTGCAGGACTGCTTGCATAGGCACACTCACTATTGGGTCGAGTGTGTTCCATTTTCAGATTATTCACCGTACTTACGCACTAAAAATGCTAAATGTTAGTAAGGACGCAAACTTGAGTCCAGGCCTTACCCTTATTGTCACGTGTGCACTTCCCAGGACCTGAGTGTGCATCCATCATGCCTCTGTTCGGTAAATCCCACAAGACTCCGATGGAGCTCGTCAAGACCTTGAAGGAGAACTTGAACGTGCTGATTAAGCAGGACAAAAAGACGGACAAGGTAGGAGGACGCCGGTGAGAAATAAGTTGTCGAGGTCAGGTATACAAGCACCTGGTCTGTCCTGCAGGCATCCGAGGAGGTGTCAAAGTGTCTGGTGTCCATGAAGGAGATCCTGTACGGCAGCAACGACAAGGAGCCGCAGACGGAGACGGTGGCCCAGTTGGCCCAGGAGCTCTACAACAGTGGCCTGCTCATCACGATGGTGGAGCACCTGCACGTCATCGACTTTGAGGTGAGAGGAGCAAGGAACGCGTCGTCGCGCCGAGGCTCGCTTCATGGTCTGCTTTGCGGTTTCAGGGCAAGAAGGACGTGTGTCAGATCTTTAACAACATCTTGAGGAGGCAGATTGGAACCCGGTGTCCCACTGTGGAATACTTCTGCTCTCATCAGGAAGTTCTCTTTATCCTGCTGAACGGGTAAGTCTGACCTGGGGCTGGGCCATAAGACCATAGCGACGCGTATTGCAAAAAAAACTTTTCTTCGTTGGCAACAAGAGAAAACTTTTGATACCATTCATTTGTCCGTGTTCTAAAAGACATAAGATTAGCCTCCTAAAGACGACTGCAGCAACATCAACACTTTGCACCGTGCAGCACAAAGATCATATGTGGCCATGGTGCAAAAGACGTCTCACTCTTGTCATCAGACTAACCTTTTTATTATTACCGTCTGGAATTAATTTATGCCGTCTTTAAGTTGGAGTGGGAATTGTTTTTTGGCGACACTTAGTGTCCACACTAATTCATTAAGGTAAGCTCATGACGCAGTAAATTGAATGATGCGGACACGTTTGTTACTGTATACTTTGTAACACGTTTCTGCCTCGAATAGTGTGTGTGTGTAATATGCAACTATATATATTGATACTTTAAATTGACAAGTGTCATGTTTAAGACTACAATGCTATTAAACCACCCATCCAATTTCTACCCCTTGTCCCTTTCGGGGTCATGGGGGGTGCTGGAGCCTATCTCAGCAAGTCGCCACCTCATCGCAGGGCCAACACAGCTCGACAGTGCTTCTCAATTATTGTCTGTTATGCCCCTCTGGGAAAGAAGAACATTTGTGCCCCACTTTTTGCCGCAACTAGGGATGTCCGATAATATTGGACTGCCGATATTATCGGCCGATAAATGTTTTAAAATGTAATATCGGAAATGATCGGTATCGGTTTCAAAATTATCGGTATCGGTTTCAAAAAGTAACATGTATGACTTTTAAAACGCAGCTGTGTACACGGACGTAGGGAGAAGTACAGAGCGCCAATAAACCTTAAAGGCACTGCCTTTGCGTGCCGGCCCAGTCACATAATATCTACGGCTTTTCACACACACAAGTGAATGTGTGTGTCAACAGCCATACAGGTCACACTGAGTGTGAATGTGTTGTGGCAGTTGCTGATGTCACTGTCAGGTTCAAACACTGATGACATATATTAAACAAGACAAGAAGCAAGGAATTAAACAGACAGAATTCAATTTAGCTCAATTGAGGAGAAACGCGTAAACACTGTGTCGTCCCATGCTCTGACGAAAGATTGTACGCCTCCTTTTATTTGGACTTTCCCTGATTACATGGCAACAGCTGTTTTTCTAAGGGAAGGGGGTTGTAAACAGCCATCGCCTATGGTTACAAAACAGTTAAAAGAAAAGGTCGTAAAACAGTTAAAAGAAAAGGTGCCTTGAGGGGGGTCAGGCCCTGCCTCCTCTCCGCTTTGTAGATCTCGGGTCAAGACAAAATCTTCCTGTGGATTACAACACATCAAAGAAACTGACACCCTCAATGTCGCTCCACATCCTACACTGTGGAGTTTTACAAGCCTTTTGCTTGGTACGATCAAAGACAGCTTTTGTCTGCTCGCCGGGAACTCATTGAAGCACAAAGGTTTGTGATAACTTAGATACAATTATTCTGACAGTCACCATGAATTTTACCATGAATTGATCAACGTGGACCCCGACTTAAACAAGCTGAAAAACGTATTCGGGTGTTACCATTTAGTGGTCAATTGTACGGAATATGTACTGTACTGTTTCATATAATGTATTCTCTTCCTTTGCAATGTACTAATACAAGTTTCAATCATTCAAAAAACCAATGCGGCGGTTCGATTGCTTTTCCAAACATGTCTTTCATGGTAAAATGCCGACATGAGAATGCTAAACAGGAAGTGCTTAAAGTTTAATGGCTTTGTAAATACATTGTGTTCTTCATGGTGTTTTTGAAACTGTACCATTTTTTTCCTCAGAAGTGTTTTGCCATGAGCAATATTTGTCATGTGTCCATTTTCAGAATGTGCTTGTTGGATTTTTGGCCAAAATAGAACAAAGTTAATAATCAGAAGTTGTCTTTCTTTTTAAGTTATCATGCCATTATTTTACCATTCCGGCCCACGTGGGAATAGATTTTCCTCCATGCAGCCCTTGAGCTAAAATTAGTTTGACACCCCTGATTGAAATAGTCATTTCATTTATATGGTGATACATACCGTATTTTTCGGACTAAAAGTCGTTCCGGAGTATAAGTCACACCGGCCGAAAATGCATAATAAAGAAGGAAAAAAACATATAAGTCGCACTGGAGTATAAGTCGCATTTTTTGGGGAAATTTATTTGATAAAACCCAACACCAAGAATAGACATTTGAAAGGCAAATTAAAATAAATAAAGAATAGTGAACAACAGGCTGAACAGGCTGTACGTTATATGAGGCATAAATAACCAACTGAGAACGTGCCTGGTATGTTAACGTAACATATTATGGTAAGAGTCATTCAAATAACTATAACATATAGAACATGCTATACGTTTACCAAACAATCTGTCACTCCTAATCACTAAATCCCATGAAATCTTATACGTCTAGTCTCTTACGTGAATGAGCTAAATAATATTTGATATTTTACGGTAATGTGTTAATAATTTCACACACAAGTCGCTCCTGAGTATAAGTCGCACCCCCGGCCAAACTATGAAGATAACTGCGACTTATAGTCCGAAAAATACGGTATATGGTGATACATACTGATTTTCATTGAAATGACAAAAAATATTGTGATATGATTTTTTACCATCAGCTATAGTCTCCCCAGAAATAATTCCCAATACACACACTGCAGTATGTATATTTGGCCACTTGTCATAAAGACACCAAGGACAAGGAAATTGATCTCCATGGGAGCAGTTTAGAAAAAAAATTAAATGCAAATACCTACAGGAGGCCACTTGTAGGTTGTGAGTTCAAACCCCGGCCAAGTCATACCAAACACTATAAAAATGGGACTCATTACCTCCCTGCTTGGCACTCAGCATCAAGGGTTGGAATTGGGGGTAAAATCATCAAAAATGATTCCCTGGCGCGGTGACCGCTGCTGCCCACTGCTCCCCTCACCTCCCAGGGGGTGATCAAGGGTGATGGGTCAAATGCAGAGAATAATTTCGCCACACCTAGTGTGTGTGTGACAATCATTGGTACTTTAACTTTAACTTTCTATTGGTTTCAACGCTTTGGATTTGTGACCAATGTTCCCTCTAAGGTGCGCGCCTGTGCAATTGCGCACTGCTCAAGCGTCCTCTGCGCACGGCAAATCTATGCCACGCACAAAATCAAGTAAAAAAATAAGCACATAACAATTTTCGACACGACACGGACACGACAGAGAAAACAGTTTTCGTCATCATTGTTCAAATATTGTAACGTTTAGAGGACATGAATTCCATCGATCACTTTACTGAGCAAAACTCTTTATTGTCGGCCATAAACACATCACCAAAACATTAGTAAAAAAAATTATATCTAGCAAAAGTGGTCATTTTCTGCAGTACAAACCAGACCAAAAGCAACTTTGTTATATCAACAGCGGCCGCTCGCTCTTTCTCACTTGCGCCAACACATGCACATATGGCACTTAGCCAGTGATGCGTTTACAGCCACATAAAAAGTCGGACAACTCCAACACCACACATAAAGTGTCATTCCAGGTCGTTACACTATGATTTACCAATCAAATATGTGCTTATTCTAGTGTCATTTATTAGGAATCTTAATTTATAAATATTAATCATGAAATGCTGTTAGTATATTAAGTAAATACTAATAAAAATATATTCCTTACAAACAGGAAGTTGCAGGAATGTACACATGATCCCCTGCTTACATCTCATTGTGCAACATGTGAATGTTTTAATGGGAACTAAATGCAATGTCTGAAAGGGGTACAAATTATTTCCAAAGCAGGACCTCCACCCAGACAAACAAAACAAGTACACAGTTCATGAAAAACAATATTTTTTGTTATTGTCATTGTAAGTGGGCCTAAACACTTATATTACAAAATAACCTCATGGAAATGACTGCGGTCATTTGATTATAATAATAAGAGAATGTTGTCTGTCTATCTGTGTTGGCCCTGCGATGAGGTGGGGACTTGTCCAGGGTGTACCCCGCCTTCCGCCCGAATGCAGCTGAGATAGGCTCCAGCACCCCCCGCGACCCCAAAAGGGACAAGCGGTAGGAAATGGATGGATGGATGGAGATTGAACTTGTTATTTAGTCAGGTTTGGGACAGGTGTGCTTCTGGTGTAGCCACAGTGTGCACGTCTGATGTTGCTCACATGGGCTCCACTTAATGCTCGGAGTTTTTGCGTTTGCTCACACACATGAAAAATTAGAGGGAACCATTGTTTGTGACGTTCAAAATTTGGACCCCACGGTAGAGCTGGACCCCACAGGAAGAGTTAAATGTCAGGTTTTTGGTGCAACCAGGAGAGAAAAAACACACACACTAGAACTGCGTCAGTGACTCAGATCCATTTGGGTTTGAAGGTACGAGGCACCGCAGGTGGCGCTCAACTGCGGCATCATGCTGAGGGAGTGTATCCGCCACGAGCCGCTCGCCAAGGGAGTTCTTTATTCGTCTCACTTCCAAAAATTCTTCAGCTACGTGGAAATGTCCACCTTCGACATCGCCTCTGACGCCTTCGCCACCTTCAAGGTACCTCGGCCCCTCTTTTCCACAACCCCCGACCATTTCCCAAGCTGTTTGTTTACATGCTTTTTTTTTTATTTCTCTTTGCTATTTGCGCTTATTGGACCCTAATTAGAATAAAAACTAAGAATCATCTTTTGATATGATGTACTTAGTCCATAAGTAACAAACGTGTACTTCATGTTTAGTGACATGCTTATTCTTATTTTTACACTTTTTTTCCCCCAAATTCCATTGTATGTTATACTCTTCTGACACCACCAGATGGCAGTATAAGTGTCCACATAAGCGGCCATAAGACCCCAATTCAGTAGTGTACACAATTTTGGAAATAAGAGCTAAAAGGTGCTGTCCACACATGTGGCCACTAAGCATTTTTAAGGAGCGTTTTGTGATGTGAGACTCAGCAGGTTGGTTTCGCTTGCAGGATCTGCTGACGAGGCACAAAGTCCTGGTGGCGCTATTTCTGGAGCAGAACTACGATGCCGTGAGTGATTGCGGACCAGCCCGATCCAAACGGCGTGCCGTGTGTTGAACCGCCGTGTGTCTTCTGCAGGTGTTTACGAGCTACGAGAAGCTGCTGCACTCTGAGAACTACGTCACCAAGAGGCAGTCTCTGAAGGTTCGTACGCACCCGCCAGCAATGGCCGCCGCACGCTTTGTCACGTGACCTGGCGAGCCTCTCCCGCAGCTTTTGGGCGAGCTGCTGTTGGACCGACACAACTTCACGGTGATGACGCTCTACATCAGCAAGCCGGAGAACCTCAAGATGATGATGAACCTGCTCAGACACAAAAGTGGCAACATCCAGTTTGAGGCCTTCCACGTCTTCAAGGTAGGACCGACACACACACCTGGAAGTACTGCACTTCTATTTCCCACCTTAGTGTAACCGTTCCTCCACAAGGGGGCAGTGGAGAGTCAAATGTTGGACAACCTGTTTATGTCAACAAACTCAAGTTCCAGTACACCAGTGGCTTGAATTGTGAGACACAAACCAACTCACAATCTGCTCATTTTTCTTATTAAAAATATTCTTCTTCTTTACATTGAATGCCATACAATATTAAGTATGAAATGTGTTTTATTTTCAAGAAATGTATGTTGTAATTTATTGTATTTACCTTCTAACTAACCTGATAATTGAGGCTTGACGTGGAAATAAACATTGGCTCTTATGATGTTAGCTGAATGCTAACATACAATGGACGAGCCCTTTGACAGGCTAATGATATTAGCATTGCGATTGTTTTAAACTTGTACAAAAGCTTAACTAGTGTTGTCTCGATACCAATATTTTGGTACCGGTACCAAAATTATTTTGATACTTTTCGGTACTTTTCTAAATAAAGGCGACCACAAAAAATGTCATTATTGGCTTTATTTTTACAAAACATCTTATGGTACATTAAACATAAGTTTTTTATTGCAAGTTTGTCCTTAAATAAAATAGTGAACATACAAGACAACTTGTCTTTTAGTTGTAAGTAAGCAAACAAAGGCTCCTAATTTAGCTGCTGACATATGCAGTAACATATTGTGTCATTTTCTATTCTATTATTTTGTCAACATTATTAAGGACAAGTGGTAGAAAATGAATTATTAATCTACTTGTTCTATCTATACTTCTGTTAAAATGTAATAATCACTTATTCTTCTGTTGTTTGATACTTTACATTAGTTTTGGATGATACCACAAATTTGGGTGTCAATCTGATACCAAGTCGGTACAGAATCATACATTGGTCATATTCAAAGTCTGGCGGACCGGTACTTTTCAGAGGCGGTATAGTACGGTATATGATTCATTAGTATCGCGGTACTATACCAATACCGGGATACCGTACAACCCTAAGCTTACCAAATTAGATTTTAACGGAATAAACTTTGCATGCATTTATATTCAAAGGCATATATATTCACCAAACTCTGTAGAAACAAATATTGATCGCTAACGTTGTACCTGACACAAGTAAATGAACGTATGCGAAACAGACTTGTAGGGCTGTGAATCTTTGAGCACCATACGATTCGATTTAATTTGATTCTTGCGGGTAACTAATCAATTCACAATCGATTCCCGATTAATAATCAATATTTTTTAATAACATTGGGTGCCAGTTCTATAATTAACTAAAATCTACCATAAAATAGATGAACGGCTCCAATACATTTCTATATTACTTAAAAGAAAACTGTTTTTTTTTAAATTATGTCCAAACATTAAATAAAATCAATTACAAATAAGGCAAGTATCCCACACTTGTCTTTTCTAAAGTAAATCTGTGCAGCAGATATGATCATCTACATCAACAATATACTTTGCCTGAGTGTACCGGAAGTAGCGTGACGTCACAGGTTGAAAGGCTCCTCACATTTCCCCATTGTTTACACCAGCAGCGAGAGCGATTCGGACCGAGAAAGCGACGATTACCCCATTAATTTGAGCCAGGATGAAAGATTTGTGGATGAGGAACGTGAGAGTGAAAGACTAGAGTGCAGTGCAGGACGCATCTTTTTTCGCTCTGACCTTAACTTAGGTACAAGCTGGCTCAATGGATTCCACACTCTCTCCTTTTTCTATTGTGGATCACGGATTTGTATTTTAAACCACCTCGGATACTATATCCTCTTGAAAATGAGAGTCGAGAACGCGAAATGGACATTCACAGTGACTTTTATCTCCACGACAATACATCGGCGAAACACTTTAGCTACGGAGCTAACGTGATAGCATCTGGTTTAACTGCATATAAAAACAAAAGAAATAAACCCCTGACTGGAAGGATAGACAGAAAATCAACAATACTATTAAACCATGGACATGTAAATACACGGTTAATGCTTTCCAGCCTGGCGAAGGTTAACAATGCTGTTGCTAACGACGCCATTGAAGCTAACTTAGCAACCGGACCTCACAGAGTTATGCTAAAAACATTAGCTATCCACCTACGCCAGCCAGCCCTCATCTGCTCATCAACACCCGTGCTCACCTGTGTTCCAGCGATCGACGGAGCGACGAAGGACTTCACCCGATCATCCGTGCGGTGGGCGGTTAGCGTCGGATAGCGCGTCTGCTGTCCACCTCAAAGTTAATACACCGATCCCACCTACAACTTTCTTCTTTGCTGTCTTCATTGTTCATTAAACAAATTGCAAAAGATTCACCAACACAGATGTCCAGAATACTGTGGAATTTTGAGATGAAAACAGAGCTTTTTGTATTGGGTTCAATGGTGTCCGAATACTTCCGTTTCAACCATTGACGTCACGCGCATACGTCATCATACATAGACGTTTTCAACCGGAAGTTTAGCGGGAAATTTAAAATTGCACTTTATAAGTTAACCCGGCCGTATTTGCATGTGTTGCAATGTTAAGATTTCATCATTGATATATAAACTATCAGACTGCGTGGTCGGTAGTAGTGGGTTTCAGTAGGCCTTTAAGTCAGAACTTAACAGTAGGAAATAATTAAAATATTAATTGATCTTGTTAGACCGCCATCCTGTCTTTTTGTCTGATTACAATTGTGATCTAAAATTTTAACATCAATGATTTAGAAAATTTGAAGTATTTAGCACTGGTTTTGATTGATTGATTGAAACTTTTATTAGTAGATTGCACAGTACGGTACATATTCCGTACAATTGAACACTAAATGGTAACACCCGAATAAGTTTTTCAACTTGTTTAAGTCGGGGTCCACGTTAATCAATTCAATACTCCCGCGACCCCGAGAGGGACAAGCGGTAGAAAAAAATGGATGGATGAATGACCGATACTGCCCTTGTAACTACTTAGTATTGAATAGTTCCCCAAATGTGTAGTGTCCCCCAAAACTAACAGAGGAATAAGTGCTTAGTACATTTGAACAGAAGTATAGATAAAAACATGCTAGAACAGAAAGTAACCAGGTGTTATGACACTTAAGATCATTAGTTTCAATAAAATAACACAACTGGAAACGTCCGCAGCCAAACTAGGAGCCTTTGTAAGCCATGTTGAAATGTTTCTATTATTTATGTACCAAATAAAGTAAATTACATATCGTTATCGCAGGAGGATGCGATATATCACAATATATTTTCCAGGCCGTATCGTCATACTTGCCAACCCTCCCGATTTTCCCGGGAGACTCCCGAATTTCAGTGCCCCTCCCGAGGGCAACTATTCTCCCGAATTTCTCCCGATTTCCAACCGGACAACAATATTGGGGGCGTGCCTTAAAGGCACTGCCTTTAGCGTCCTCTACAACCTGTCGTCACGTCCGCTTTTCCTCCATACAAACAGCGTGCCGGCCCACTCACATAATATATGCGGCTTTTACACACACATAAGTGATTGCAAGGCATACTTGGTCAACAGCCATACAGGTCACACTGAGGGTGACCGTATAAACAACTTTAACACTGTTACACATATGCGCCACACTGTGAACCCACACCAAACAAGAGTGACAAACACATTTCGGGAGAACATCCGCACCGTAACACAACATAAACACAACAGAACAATTACCCAGAACCCCTTGCAGCACTAACTGTTCCGAGACGCTACAATATACACCCCCGCTACCACCAAACCCCCACTTCAACCCCAAACCCGCCCACCTCAACCCCCCCCCATCTCCCGAATTCGGAGGTCTCAAGGTTGGCAAGTATGCGTATCGCCCACCCCTGGATCTTTAAATGGCGCGTGAACTACTTTTCGACGTGTTCCTCAGGTGTTTGTCGCCAACCCCAACAAGACGCAGCCCATCATCGACATTCTCCTCAAGAACCAGACCAAACTGATCGACTTCCTGAACCTCTTCCAGAAGGACCGCTCGGACGACGAGCAGTTCAACGACGAGAAGACCTACTTAATCAAACAGATCAAGGATCTCAAGAAACCTGCTTCTTAGAGCACACCTGTTTAAAAAAAAAAACAAAAAAACACTAACTATTCAAACAAAATCAACATATTTGTATTTGTTCTTTTGCTCCACTAAAAACGAGTGCAAGAATAGACGTCAATCACTTGTCTTTCGTATTTCACGTTTGCTCGTTAGCATGTAGCTCTGATGGTCCAACACCAAACTTTATTAATCAAGTCGGTCAAATCCCTTTTGGGAACGACGTCGCTGCACATTCTGCTTACATGAACACCAGAAGTGTTTCCAGCTTTCACGTGTGGGCGTCGTCTTACTAAACGTACGCCAAACGCTGCCAACAAGAAAGTGATCGACTCTTGATTTGCAAAGGAAAAAGCCTTTTAATTGGGCTGACCCTTAATTAACATCACTGACTCTTCTTGCCACGCCTCAGCACTTTCTGTATTTTAAATCATTTGTTAAGGTGTCCCCCCCCCCCCCCCCCATCAATGTTCTGTGTTGAATTCGTTTATTAGATGGTGCGTAAAGAAAGTGAGTGAAGTTGTCCTTTTTCTTATGATTTAGATGATTTTGTTCATGTTGAGTGAAAAATTCAGAAGTGCCATTTTTAGTTTGCAGTGTTTTTTTTTTTTGTGTTTGTCTTTCAAGGGGGAAGCGTCATTCTCAAGACAATCTGCTCTATTATCTCCTTTTTAGCTGAGTTTACCACGATTAAATCTAATTGAGGCTTGCTCAGTAACATTATGAAACATGAAGTAGACAAAATGTGCAAAAGCTTTAAGAACTCAAGTTTATAGGCTAGCGGATGTTTCATCACTTTCATGCCGCAAAACATGAAACATTATCTTCCGGGTGTCTCCCCACTGCACACCCCTTACTGTATACAACACTGAGAATCAATAAAAAGATGGGAACTCAACAAGGTGTGTGTATGTGGCTCATTTGTAGGCGTTCCCCTAACACTCCGATACTTCTTAAAAATGGTGTAAAAAAATGTGTAATTCATCGTTCATTCAATCGATCGCAACTGGTTTGTCGTAGAAGACGTTTTGCCTCTCATCCAAGTAGGCCATCAGTTCATGCTCATGGACTTCGAATGGTCAGGTCTAGTTTTAGACTTAGTGTATCCGGAAAGTACTGACTTTTTCCACATTTTATGATACAACCCTTTTCCAAAATTGAATTATTCTGAGGGCATTCAATTGATCGCAACTGGACTCCTAGCAGGCACAAGACATTGATACAACGTTGATTATAAGTTTCTTTTAAACTGACTTTGAAACAACGTTGCAAAATAGTTGTATTTGTAAATTGAGACAACGTTGATGTCTTCTAACGCTGGATCCAAGCTGTTGGTTGGGAAATGGCCAAATTTCAATGGCCAAATCAACCTGATATTGAATAAATGTTGTCAAAAAGCATGTTGTTTCAACGTTGTATTTGAGTTGTAGAATATTGGTTGGAAAATGACCAAATTTCAATGGTCAAATCAACGTCGGTCGGAACTAAACATTGATTAAATGTCGTCAAAAAACATGTTTCAACGTTATGTTTGAGTTGCTCACTGTCAGGACTTAATTCTACAAGTTTTCAGCGTTGTTTTAATGTCTTGTGCCTGCTGGGCTGTTAGGTTTGTCTTAGAAGACATTTCGCCTCTCATCCAAGTAGGCTATCAGTTCATGCTCATAGACTTAAATTGGTCAGATCTAGTTCTAGACTTTGATCTGACCAGTTGCAATTGATTGAATACCCTGAGAGTACAATGACCTGGATAAATGAGAATATTCATAGACAAAATGGAATTTATTTACTTATGATCCCGAAGGGAATAAGCGGTAGAAAATGGATGGATTAGTTTAAACTTGAAAATGTATTCAAACTAAAAAAAATCACATGTACATAAGTATTCAATCTTTGCTCAATACTTTGTTGATGCACCTTCGGCAACAATTGCAGCCTCAAGTCTTTTTGAAAACGATGCCACGAGCTTGGCACACCTGTCTTTGGGCACTTTTGCCCATTCCTCTTTGCAGCACCTCTCATGGTCCATCGGATTTGATGGGAAGCGTTGGTTTTCATCAAGAATGTCTCTGTACATTGCTGCATTCATCTTAGTCTAGTCAGGGAGGTGACCAAGAACCTGTTAGTCACTCTGCCAGAGCTACAGCATTCCTCTGTGGAGAGAGGAGAACCTTCCAGAAGGACTACCATCTCTGCAGCAATCCACCAATCAGGCCTGTATGGTATAATGTCCGAACGGAAGCCATTTCTCAGTAAACAGTTTGCCAAAATGCACCTGAAAGACTCTCAGACCATGAGAAACAAAATTCTCTGGTCTGATGAGACAAAGATTGAACTCTTTGGCGTGAAATCCAGGCTTCATGTTTGGAGGAAACCAGGCACTGCTCCTCACCACCTCTACAGTGAAGCATGGTGGTGGCAGCATCATGCTGTGGGGTTGTTTTTCAGCAGCAGGAACTGGGAGACTACGCATGGCAGAGGGAATTATGGAACAAGTCTGTATAATAACAAAATGTGGAAAAAGTGAAGCACTGTGAATACTTTCTGGATGCACTGTCGATTGGTCAGATCTAGTCTAGTCTCAACGACATTACAGTCGTTAGTGGAATTTCCCCTGGTTAGCATTGAGGTACTGTGTGGCAGAACAATCACTGCGGAACTACCAATACCAGTGCACAATCACTCAAATCACCCATGTTAGCATTCTATTCCCATCATTTCAAATGATGGGAATAGAATGCTAACATGCCGGACAGAAGCAGGTTTGTTTTGATACTAATTTATATTCATTATTATTATTTGTAAAATACTTTCTATGTAGAACGTGAATGTGCACAGTGTATTGTAACACTAACAATCCAAGTATGTATTTCTTTAGCCCACACGTCACTTCCCGTCCTTGTCCCGGAAGTACCGCCCCCTCAAGACAAAGCCATTGGCTAGAAGCCGTGGCCAGCTGCTACAATATGGTGTGTTAGTGTTTGCTTGTAACCGCCTGCTGCTAAAGCTCCTAAGCGTTCCGTCGCCAAAAAAAGTGGTAAGTGCAATTAAAGGGTGATTATTTCGTTGTTCTAAACCAAAACAGAGCCGTGTGTAGACAGAATATGGACAACTCAGTTTCAGAGTTTATGTCCAACATGGCTTCTGTGGTCACGTGAGGGGTTTTGACCAATCATTTAAGGGATCGTCTGGCCATACGCTCACTGATTGGTCAAAAGCCACTCACGTGACAACAGGGCGCCATGTTGGACATCAACTCTTTTGATTGATTGATTGAAACTTGTATTAGTAGATTGCACAGTACAGTACATATTCCGTACAATTGACCACTAAATGGTAACACCCGAATAAGTATTTCAACTTGTTTAAGTCGGGGTCCACGTAAATCAATTCATGGTGGAAACCTCTGAGAAGCCAATTTGCTCATTTTCTCTCTACACGGCTCTGAGCCAAAATGCAACCCCCCACTCCCAAAATCTGCGCATGCGTATGATTCCAGCACATTCCAACAATACTGTTCAATAAAATACATAATAAAGTGTAGTAAAAGTGCATGTAAATGGGGGAAATGTAACGAGAAAAAGTTGCAATGTTGACTCTAATGTTCACAAAGCTGCCATGCAGGCTGTATTTTCTTTAAAACTGAAAAAATGAGTCAAAATCAACATTGTTCTGAATCATTGACCAATTGAAGGCTCCAATTACCTCTCATTAAAAAAACAAAACTTAAAATCGGCGGATAGTTGTGAAATTGATATCGAGATTTAAGCGTTGAAAGTAAAAAAAATAAATAATAATAATGTATGACTTATTTTTAACACTCTTATGAGTTGGGGTCTTTTAGATTCCAAAACATTATAGTGGGATTTTTTTTTTAAAGGCCTACTGAAATGAATTTTTTTTATTTAAACGGGAATAGCAGATCCATTCTATGTGACATACTTGATCATTTCGCGATATTGCCATATTTTTGCTGAAAGGATTTAGTAGAGAAAATCGACGATAAAGTTTGCAACTTTTGCTCGCTGATAAAAAAAAGCCTTGCCTGTACTGGAAGTAGCGTGACGTCACAGGAGGTAATATTCCTCACAATTTTCCTTTGTTTACAATGGAGCGAGAGAGATTTGGAGCGACGATTACCCCATTAATTTGAGCGAGGATGAAAGATTCGTGGATGAGGAACGTTAGAGTGAAGAACTAGAGACAGTGCAGGACGTATCTTTTTTCGCTCTGACCGTAACTTAGGTACACGCTGACTCATTGGATTCCACACTCTCTCCTTTTTCTATTGTGGATCACGGATTTGTATTTCAAACCACCTCGGATACTATATCCTCTTGAAAATGAGAGTCGAGCACGCGAAATGGACATTCAAAGTGACTTTTATCTCCACGACAATACATCGGTGACACACTTAGCTACTGAGCTAACGTGATAGCATCGTTCTCAAATGCAGATAGAAACAAAATACATAAATCCCTGACTGGAAGGATAGACAGAAGATCAACAATACTATTAAACCATGGACATGTAACTACACGGTTAATAATTCTCAGCCTGGTAAAGGTTAACAATGCTGTTGCTAACGACGCTAAGGCTAATTTAGCAACTTAGCAACCGGACCTCACAGAGCTATGATAAAAACATTAGCGCTCCACCTACGCCAGCCAGCCCTCATCTGCCCATTCATCAGCCCTCATCTGCCCATCAACAGCCGTGCTCACCTGCGTTCCAGCGATCGACGGCGCGACGAAGGACTTCATCCGTGGGTTTGGCGGCTAGCATCGGCTAGGCGTCTGCTAAGTCCTTGTTGTGTTGCTACAGCCAGCCGCTAATACACCGATCGATCCCACCTACAACGTTCTTCTTTGCAGCCTCCATTGTTCATTAAACAAATTGCAAAAGATTCACCAACACAGATGTCCAGAATACTGTGGAATTATGAAATGAAAACAGAGCTTGTTGTATAGGATTCTCCGGGCTCCGAATACTTCCCTTGTCCTCGTGACGTCACACGCATACGTCAGCATAATAAAACGTTTTTAACAGGAAGTGTGGCGGGAAATTTAGAATTGCACTTTATAAGTTAACCCGGCCGTATTGGCATGTGTTGCAATGTTAAGATTTCATCATTAATATATAAACTATCAGACTGCGTGGTCGGTAGTAGTGGCTTTCAGTAGGCCTTTAAATGTTCATTGCTCAAAAATAATAATTGATAACATTTATTTTGATTAATTATTGACTAATTTAAGGTTCCAATTTAAACATTTGGCGGGGAAATATATTGCATATTTTGTGATTTGCTATAAAAACAGGGCTTTCTTTAACATATAGTACATAAAACACACTTTTTTTTTTACTTTATCTTAGGTTGATCTAGAGATTTAAGCATGAAAAAATACAAATAATACATTTCACATGACTTATTTTTAACATTTTTATGATTGAGATAATTGCGGGTCTTTGGAACCAAACTTGAGGTGAGGTTGGGAAAACATTTTTTTATTTATTTTATTGGTTTTGAAAATGAAAAATATCAAAATAGCTCCCCCGGTGCTTTCATTTTTCAGTGTGCGGGAAAAAGTTTAGACACTCCTGATCTATTGTTTCAGGCGTTGAAAGTAAAAAAAAAAGAAAAAAATAGTGTACGACTCATTTTTAACACTTTTATGAGTTGAACCTATTTTAACCTGATGATTATGGTGTTTGTTTGTTTTTTAACTCATTGCTCAACCATAATAATGAATCAAAAATCAATGTTATGAATTTTGGACCTATTTAAGGCTCCAATTACTTCATATCAAATATTCCATTTTAAAAACTTTTTTTTAATGTTTTTGCTGTATAAATTTTTTTTTTTTTTTTTTCAACAAAATGCATAAAACATTTAAAAAAATAATTTTATATCACCAGATAGATCTGAATTTGATCTAGAGATTTAAGTGTTGAAAAAAATGTATATATGATTTAATTTTACATTTTTTATGACTAAGACCCTTCTGGGTCCCCGGGACCAAACTTTAGAGAAGCCCGAAAGTTAAAAAACAACTATATATTAATATATTGTTCATTTTATTATTTAAAAAAAAAGATACATTACTATATTATTTTTTTATTGATTTTGAAAATGAAAAATATCAAAATGGCTCCCCGCATGCTTTCATTTTTTTAGTGTGCGGGAACAAGTTTAGACACTCCTGATCTAGAGTTTTAGGCGTTGAAAGTAAAAAAAGAAATGTATGACTCATTTTTTAACACTTTTATGAGTTAGACCTTTTTTTAACCTGAGAATTTTTAGTGTTTTTTTTTTTTTTTTAACTTATTGCTCAAAAATAATTAATCAAAAATCAATGTTGTTATGAATTATTGAGCTATTTCAGTTTAATAAATAAACTGACTATTTAAGGCTCCAATTACTTCACATCAAATATTCAATTTCAAAACTTTTTTTTTTTGTGTTTTTGCTTTATACATTTTTTTTTTTTTAAACGAAAAATGGATAAAACATTTTTTTTTTAAAATGTATATCACCAGATATATTTGAATTTGATCCAGAGATTTAAGTGTTCTGGGTCCCCGGGACCAAACTTCAGAGAAGCCCTAAAGGTAACAAAACCAACTACCGGTATATATTAATATACTGTTATAAATTTTTTTATTTTTTTAAATGACACATTACTTTGTTTTTCATTGGTTTTGAAAATGAATAATATCAAAATGTCCCCTGCTTGCTTTCCTTTTTCAGTGTGCTGCCCTTTGTGGAAAAAGTTTGGAATAGAGTATAAGTTGTATTTTTGTACTTGGTCATTTATTATATTGTACCGGTACATGTTTGACATGACTGCGTCTTGATTTCAATGTGTTGTGACAGGCGATGCGTGATTAGGGCGACCCTGCAGACGCTGCGAGACGATTACAACACGCTCTCTTCTTTCATATCCAATACCGGGTAAGATTCAGGCTGGTATCGGCGATACCGATCCAATACCGATACTGTGTGCAAATATACCCAATGCATCGGGTAAAATCGCCTTCAAATGACATAAAATCCCAGTGTGAAACAAAGGAGAACTCTGTATGTAGTGTCTCCAAAGAGCCTACAATAATAGTTGCCTGCTGTTTTGATCATACTGAGTGACTCATTTTAATTGCCAGTAATTTTCCTAAATAAATAAATGACAGACGAAACGACTGAGAACAGCACCGTGTGCTGCAGCGCTTGCCATTACATACTTACCTAGGCGGAAGAAAAAGTAGTTCCCACCATCGCGTTTCACTAAGGCAAGATGTCACCCAGCAGGCACAAGACATTGATACAACATTGATGATACTACATATATGTCCTTTAAAACTGACTTTGAAACAAAATGTCAAAATAGTTGTTTGTGAATTGAGACAACGTTGGTGTCTAAAGTTGGATCCATGTTGTTGGTTGGGAAATGACCAAATTTCAAAGGTCAAATCAACGTCACAACCTGACTTTGAATAAAGGCTGTCAAAAAGCATGTTATTCCAACGTTATGTTTGAGTCCACGTCAGGACCGAATTCAACAAGTTCTCAACCTTTTTTTTATTGTCTTGAGCCTGCTGTGTTCCTGTTAATTTACAAAACCCCAAACCAGTGAAGTTGGCACGTTGTGTAAATCGTAAATAAAAACAGAATACAATGATTTGTAAATCCTTTTCAACCTATATTCAATTGAATAAACTGCAAAGACAAGATATTTAATGTTCGAACTGAGAAACAACTTTTTTTTTTTTCAAATAATCATTCACTTAGAATTTAAAGGCAGCAACACATTGCAAAAAAGTTGGCACAGGGACATTTTTACCACTGTGTTACATGACCTTTCCTTTTAACAACACTCAGTAAACGTTTGGAAACTGGGGAGACCAATTTTTGAAGCTTTTCAGGTGGAATTATTTCCCATTCTTGCTTGATGTACAGCTTAAATTGTCAGTGACTATAAAAAATTCAGTGCAGAAATATTAAGTCTAAAAAAAAATTCAGTGTAGAAATATTTGTTGCTTCAAAACTGAAGACCCACTTCCGGTAAATTAAGACCAAACTCCTCATTGGCTGGTTCTGAGACAGGATCAATTGCTTCGGTCTTAATTGATCGGATGAGTGTCTTGAGTTTTGAAGCAACAATTTTATTCGATGTAATTGTCAGCATAATTTGATGTTAATAAAAATTCAATTAAAAAAAATCTGTCGCAGTTTAAAAAAAAAAAGCCCATCCATCCATCCATTTTCTACCGCTTATTCCCTTCGGGGTCGCGGGGGCGCTGGAGCCTATCTCAGCTACAATCAGGCGGAACAAGTCGCCACCTCATCACAGAGCATAATAAAAACACAAATTGACTTCCAACTTTGTAAAACTTATTGTTTAATTTTTCAACAAAGACATTTTTTATGGAGCACTTTCCTTTCTTTTTTTAAACCATTTAACTAGTAGGATGTGGGTTACTTTTTTAAGTACTGTGTAGTCATACTTCATATTGGCATTGTGTATGCCACACATGCCTAAACAATGAGAGCAATTGGCTTGCATTGTTCTTAAATTGCAGTGATTACTAGGATAATTGCTCATACATTCATTATCTTAGTGGTTTATGCAAACTGCTTCTACCATACTTTGCAATCCTTTCCAGAACCATGAATACTATTGCGGGCTTCAGAATGGGTCTTTGTAAACCCTCACGTAACCAAGTACAGTATGTGGACATAATGATTCGATTACAGGTTGTAGTATCTGTAAATTATATTATATTCCATCGAAAAGCACACGAGCAACGTCTGATAGGAGCCACCATCTATAGATTCCGTAATGAGAGGTCACAAAACATATGTTTACGCATTGGTACAAACAACTGGGCATTGTCCAGATTTGCCGGTCCCAAGTCTAGCACAACACAGAGGAAGTGTCGTCATGTAAAAGATACTTATGGAGAAATTTTCCCGGCAGAAAAGGAGAGAGTAATATCAGCCCCATATCCTTCTCCTGGAAGCTGCAGTTCCAGCCCGAGGCTCGTTTGACCAAATTAAGCTTTGTTCAACGAATTCCTCACCGGCGTCATCTTTGATCCATTCACAACACCAAGTCGTCCTCAGGTCCGGACAGGGATGGCAAGACCAGCAATACACAACAAGGTGAGAACAGTTGAAGTCATCAACAGACCAGTAAAATTCATTTTTTTTCAACTTTATTATTTGTTATTTATTTATTATTGTCGATCGTTTTACTATCTGTAAGTAACCATATCGACGTCCTGGTCATTAACATTACTATTATTTTATATTATACTACCTGAAATTGTCCGAAAGTAAGAAAGTGCAGAATGTCAACACAATTCTGAAATAATGTCAATTAAAAATGGCCCCACTAATGGTGGCAACATTGGCACTTATTTCACAGTTCTAGACCTAAAACTAATGTCTACACTAGGTAAAATCACTCACAAATAGACACGGTAGCGATTTTAGGCTTGTTTTCTGACCAGTTTCAGCACATTTTGGAACGTCCGCTTTTATCTCTATTATGTGGACTGGGCCTGCATCAGCCTGTTGACCTCACCTGCAGGAGACTGGAGGCAATCATGTTAGCATCTTCATCCCAAATCATGTTTTCACACTGCAAAAACTGAAATCTAAGTAAGATTGAATATCTCAAATAAGGGTGATATTTGCTTATTTTCTGTCTAATAAGATAATTCTTCTCACTAAGCAGATTTTATGTTAGAGTGTTTTACTTGTTTTAAGTGTTTTGGTCCTAAATGATCTCAGTAAGATATTACAGCTTGTTGCTGAGATTTGATGACCTATATTGAGTAAAACATGCTTGAAACTAGAATATCAACTGTTGCAAAGCTGTGTCATCAACACTCACAAGTATAAAACTACTTGTTTAAAGTAATAACTTCTTATTTCAAGCATGAAAAAAAAAATCATTATTTTGACACAAAAGTGTCTCATAATTAAAAAAGATGACAGCCAAATGGACTTTGCTGTTTTATTTTCAATGCAACAATAGGAAACACATACTCATATAGTAGTACAGTTGCCACAGTACAATAAACTGACAGTTAATATTTAAACATTTGACATTTCTAACAATTTTGAACAGAAATAGTTCATGCACATTCAGATAAATTCCTCAAAATTACAATTAAAAATGTTTTGGCCGCTGGCCGGGCTGTATTTATTGCACTAATTGACTGAAAGAGCACGCACTTGGCGCAATGATGTCATGTTGTCGATGGAAAAATGCATTTTTAGACAATATGATTTGCCTGAGCGGCTAGGAGACCCCGAGAGTAACAAGCGGTTGCCTTGTTGCCTTTCCATTAAGAACAATAAATTAGTTTTTAGTATAAGTTTGCTGGTTTCAAGAAATGTAATGCCGAGCGCATATCATTATGTCAAGATAATGGCACTAGCATTTACTTAATTTAAGAATATTTTTCAACATATTGAGCAAAAAGGTCTCTTTTTTTTTTTTCTACCAAGAAAAGTGCACTTGTTATTAGTGAGAATATACTTATTTTAAGGTATTTTTGGGTTCATTAAAGTCAGCTAATTTTACTTGTTTTGGAAAGTCTTGACAAGCCAAATTTTCTTGTTTTATTGGCAGATAATTTTGCTTAGTTCAAATAAAATGCCCCTCATTTTTGTGGTTTTTTTTCTTGTTTTTGAACACTGACTTTTTGCAGTGCACACACAGTTTGAAGAAATGAGTCTCTCTACCCCGAAGTATATTTAGCAATATTCTGTACATTACGTGTTGTAACAATTTTTCCCCACATTTGGCTTCGTAAACACGAAAGTGTAGGCCCCGTGTCACGCTCAGCAGGGTAAACAAGCTACATTGCGGACACCCCACCCAGCAGGCACAAGACATTAAAACAACATTGAGAACTTGGTAGAATTAGGTCCTGATAAGAGATGTCCGATAATGGCTTTTTGCCGATATCCGATATTGCGATATTGTCCAACTCTTAATTACCGATTCCGATATCAACCGATACCGATATATACCGTCGTGGAATTAACACATTATTATGCCTAATTTTGTTGTGATGCCCCGCTGGATGCATTAAACAATGTAACAAGGTTTTCCAAAATAAATCAACTCAAGTTATGGAAAAAAATGCCAACATGGCACTGCCATATTTATTATTGAAGTCACAAAGTGCATTATTTTTTTTAACATGCATCAAAACAGCAGCTTGGAATTTGGGACATGCTCTCCCTGAGGAGGTTTAGGTGGGCGGGGTTGGGGGGGCAGGGGAGGTGTATATTGTAGCGTCCCGGAAGAGTTAGTGCTGCAAGGGATTCTGGGTATTTGTTCTGTTGTGTTTATGTTGTGTTACGGTGCGGATGTTCTCCCGAAATGTGTTTGTCATTCTTGTTTGGTGTGGGTTCACAGTGTAGCACATATTTGTAACAGTGTTAAAGTTGTTTATACGGCTTCCCTCAGTGTGACCTGTATGGCTGTTGACCAAGTATGCCTTGCATTCAATTGTGTGTGTGAAAAGCCGTAGATATTATGTGACTGGGCCGGCACGCAAAGGCAGTGTCTTTAAGGTTTATTGGCGCTCTGTACTTCTCCCTATGTCCGTGTACACAGCGGCGTTTTTAAAAAGTCATACATTTTACTTTTTGAGACCGATACCTATAATTTTGAAACCGATACGGACAATTACCGATATTACATTTTAAAGCATTTATCGGCCGATAATATCGGCAGTCCGATATTATCGGACATCTCTAGTCCTGACGTTGAGGAACTCAAACATAACGTTGAAACAACATGCTTTTTGACGAAGTTTAATCAATGTTGGGTTCTGACGTTGATTTGACCATTGAAATTTGCTCATTTCCCAGACAATATTCCACAACACAAATACAATGTTGAAACAACATGCTTGTTGACGACGTTTATCCAACGCCAGCTTGTGACGTTGGTTTGACCATTGAAATGTGGTCACCTCCCAACCAACAACGTTGGACATCAACGTTGTCTCAATTTACAAATACAACTATTTTGCATCGTTGTTTAAGAAGTCAGTTTTAAAGGACATGTATGTATAATCATCCATCCATCCATTTTCTACCGCTTATTCCCTTCGGGGTCGCTGGAGCCTGTCTCAGCTACAATCGGGCGGAAGGCGGGGGTACACACTGGACAAGTCGCCACCTCATCGCAGTATGTAAAATCAACGTTGTATCAATGTCTTGTGCCTGCTGGGCAGCGCTCAGAAGCATAGAAAAAGAAGCTTGTAGGGTTGTCCCGATACCAATAATTTGGTACCGGTACCAAAATGTATATCGATACTTTTCAAAACAAAGGAAATTACAATGTCAATATTTGCTTTATTTTAACAGAAAATCTCACAAAACAATAATCATATGTTTCCTATTGTATTTAAACCAGGAGTCACCAACGCAGTGCCCGCGGGCACCAGGTCGCCCATAAGGACCAGATGAGTCGCCCGCTGGCCTGTTCTAAAAATAGCAGCACTTATCAGTGAGCTGCCTCTATTTTTTAAATTGTATTTATTTACTAGTGTGACAGTCCTAACTGTCGTGCGGGTTCTCAGGACCATCCAGGGAAGACATTGTCGTGAGACGGTTTAGACTTCTTTATTATTTCAATCAGAGTCTTTTGCGTGCTTTTCAGCAGCTGCCTTTTTCCCTCACGTGAGCACATGAATGGTTTCCTCCCGTCCGCCGTCTGCTTTTCAGCAGCACGTCGCCGTCGTTTGCGTGGCAGCAGAGGATGGTTTCCTCCCGTCCGCCGTCTTTCTCCGTCTCCTCCCTTGATGTTCACGTCTCTCGCCCTTTTATACGGTCCCAGAGGGTGATTGCACTGTCCACAGCTGCGCGCGCCACGCACCTTATGCTGATTGCGGCGTAGCTCCCAGCGCGCCCCACCTTGCCGCTCGCTCGTCCACGCCTCCTCTCCGCCATCTTGGAGCGGGCGCCGTCGGTCCGCCGGCCCCGCCTCCCCACAACTAGCAAGCTGGTCTCGCTTTGCTCGACATTTTTAATTCTAAGAGAGACAAAACTAAAATAGAATTTGAAAATCCAAGAACATATTTTAAAGACTTGGTCTTCACTTGTTTAAATGAATTCATTTATTTTTTTACTTTGCTTCTTATAACTTTCAGAAAGACAATTTTAGAGAAAAAATACAACCTTAAAAATGATTTAAATTTTTTTAAACAAATATACCTTTTAAATTCCTTCCTCTTCTTTCCTGACAATTTAAATCAATGTTCAAGTAAATTTTTTTATTTTTTTATTGTAAAGAATAATAAATCAATTTTAAGTGAATTCTTCATTTTAGCTTCTGTTTTTTCGACAAAGAATATTTGTGAAATATTTCTTCAAACTTTAAAATTCAAAAAAATTATTCTGGCAAATCTAGAAAAATCTGTAGAATCTGAGGCTTTTGACAAAGTTGCAGAAAAGTACTCTCAGGTCATAAACAGAGTTGGGCAAGAGTTTGAGAACAGGTTTTGTGACCTGGATCAGCTTGAGCCATGTATGTCGTTCATTTCTAATCCTTTCATGAACGTGGAAATATCATGCATTGCTGAGCAGTTAAGTGCAACATTCAGCCTGGATGCTGAACAGATGGAGATTGAAATTGTAACACTGCAAAATAACCTCCACCTCAAAGCCTACCAGGCTGCACCAAACCTTTGGTGCCTTGTTGACACAGAAAAGTACAGTGGTGTATGCGCAGCAGCTATGAAGGTTGCAAGCCTGTTTGGTTCAACTTATCTTTGTGAATCAGCCTCTTCTGACATGAACTTCATCAAGAACAAACACAGAACACGCCTCACTGATGCACATCTGCAAGACTCACTCAGAGTTGCAGTGTCAAGTTACACACCAGAGTACAACACACTAGTTAACAGCATGCAATGCCAGGCTTCCCACTAACTGACAAAGAAACAGATAACAGATTTGGTGTCCAGTTTAAAGTGTGACATGATTTATTTAAAAATTTGAGAATTGACTTTTGTATTTTACATGAGTTATTATTTGTACAAACATGTTGCAAAGTAATTCATGATTTGTTAAAAAATGTTAGTGGCTAGCTAGTTAAAATGGGATATTGTGATTTCACAAGACTGTCTTAGAAGTGAGCATTTGAAAATGTTCAATTTGAAAAATGTGCACTTAGAGAAAATATAAAAATAAAGTGTTGCATATTGATATTTATCTGTTTCTATATATATTTATTGTGAGAAATCATTAAGATGATCAGTGTTTCCACAAAGATAAATATCATTAATTATTAATAATAATTAAGAGTTAAAGGTAAATTGAGCAAATTGGCTATTTCTGGCAATTTATTTAAGTGTGTATCTAACTGGTAGCCCTTCGCATTAATCAGTACCCAAGAAGTAGCTCTTGGTTTCAAAAAGGTTGGTGACCCCTGCTCTAAAGCATTCACACAATAAAACAAAAACAAAATAATGTATTATTATTCCTCTTCTTCTCCAGATTTTGGTGCGCTCTACCTTCCACATTTTTTACCTGATTCAAACCGTTCCAACTTCAAATATATGATGGAAACTACAAGAAGAACATGGAAGACAAAAGGACATTTCGAAGACTATGCACAGAGAAGAGGATGACTGCCTTCAAAATTGAACTACAAAAGCAAGATTGGGACAATGTGTATAATGAAAAAGAGGTTGATGAAGCATATGAACATTTCTTAAACAAGTTCATAATACTTTATGACAAACATTGCCCATGGATACAACTCAGTAACAAGCAGAGAAAGAATAATCAACCATGGATGACAAAAGGATTAAAAAATGCTTGTAAGAAGAAGAATACACTATATAGAACATTTATAGCACAAAAAACTATAGAGGCAGAAATTAAGTACAAAAAGTATAAAAACAAGTTAACAGACATACTACGATCATGTAGAAAAGAATATTACAGTGAATTATTGGACAGGAACAAAAATAATATGAGAGCAACATGGGGCATCCTCAATAGCATTATTAAAAATGGAACTAAGAGGGACTACCCTCAATACTTCTTAGATGAAAATAAAAAAAATGACAACATAAAGGAAGTAGTTGAAAGCTTCAATAATTATTTTGTAAATATTGGACCAAAATTGGAAGAAAGGATTCCAGACCCAGTTCCAATTGAGGACTATAATGATACCATAGAGCGAAATCCCAACTCCATGTTCCTCAGTAATGTGACACAGGAGGAAATAGTTACAATCGTGAAAAAATGTAAATCTAAGACTTCAACTGATTGTAACGGAATTGATATGGAAACGATAAAAAAGGTTATTGAAGAGATCTCAGGACCATTAATGTATATTAGTAACCTATCATTTCAAACAGGTACATTTCCAAACAAAATGAAAATAGCTAAAGTTGCACCAATTTATAAGACTGGAGACAAACATCAATTTACAAATTATAGACCTGTTTCTCTACTTCCACAATTTTCTAAAATCATTGAAAAACTGTTCAATAACAGATTAGAAAGTTTCATAAATAAAAATAGAATACTCGAAGAGAACCAATATGGATACAGAGCTAATGTTTCAACTTCAATGGCTTTAATTGAAATTACAGAAGAAATTACCAATGCAATAGATAGTAAAAAATGTGCGGCAGCAGTTTTTATGGATCTAACTAAAGCATTTGACACAATTAATCACAATATTTTAATCAAAAAACTAGAACGATATGGCATCAGAGGGTTAGTCTTAAACTGGATAAGAAGTTATCTAACGAACAGGAAACAATACGTGAAGCTAGGCGAACACACGTCTACAATGCTAAATATATCCTGTGGTGTACCTCAGGGATCAATACTAGGACCTAAATTATTCAATCTCTATATAAATGACATTTGTAAAGTTACAAAAGATTTAAAGTTAGTATTATTTGCGGATGATACAACAGCGTTTTGTTCAGGAGAAAACACACAGGAGATAATACAAATAATAACAGAAGAAATTAACAAATTAAAAAGATGGTTTGACAAAAACAGACTATCGTTGAATCTTAGTAAAACTAAAATAATGCTATTTGGTAATAGTAGAAGAGAAAGTCAAACACAAATACAAATAGACGGAATAGAAATTGAAAGAGTAAACGAAACCAAATTTCTAGGTATAATGATTGATGATAAATTGAACTGGAAATCTCACGTAAAAAATATACAACATAAAGTTGCAAGAAACACGTCAACAATGAATAAAGCAAAACATGTTCTAGACCAAAAATCCCTTCATATTCTATACTGCTCACTAGTGTTACCATATCTGAGCTACTGTGTAGAAATATGGGGAAATAATTACAAAAGTACACTTCATTCATTAACGGTGTTACAAAAAAGATCAGTTAGAATAATACATAATGTTGGATATAGAGAACATACAAATCCTTTATTTATTGAATCAAAAATACTGAAATTCCACGACATAGTGAATTTGCAAACAGCTAAAATTATGCACAAAGCAAACTATAACCTGCTACCCAAGAATATACAACAATTCTTCTCAAAAAAAGAGGAGAAATATAATCTTAGAGAAAAACGTAACTTAAAACATTTGTTTGCACGTACAACACTTAAGACCTTCAGTATATCAATATGTGGAATTAAATTATGGAATGGATTAAGCAAAGCAATCAAACAATGTACTAATATGATCCACTTCAAGAAACTCTTCAAATTTAAAGTGTTTACAAAGTACAAAGAAGAAGAACCATGACAAACATTCTCAATTTATTTCATCCATTCATTCAATCATTCTTAAAGTAATCTTACTTATCTCATCATATGAAATATGACTTACTTCACCAATTATTATTATTAAATTCTTACTATTATTTATTTATTTATTTTTATTGTGATTACTTATGGAGTTTATTGTGAATAAATTAAGAACAGGAAGTGAACAAAAAGTTTTAGCAACTGTTATGTAAAGAAAAGGGGTAGGATTAAATAAGCTCTGCTTCTTCCTACTCCTTTTCGAACATGTTGAAAAGAGAAACTGGAAATTGTGATGTATCATGTTGTATGCTTGCATGTTCGAAATAAACTCAAACTCAAACTCAAACTCAAACAGTTGAGCCTATTCGGGAATCGCGGGCTTTCCCTTGACAAATTCCAAAAATTCCCAAATTCCAGGTTTCCCGGGACATTTTCCCCATTCAAAATGAATTGGCCATTTTTCAACCTATTCAAAACACTGCACCTTCAACACATTCCATCACCTTGGAAATTCTAACTACTCTTTTTCCAAGTTCAAAAAAATTCCAGGATTTTCCCAAATTCCTAGTTTCCAAAGCCCTATTTCCACCCTTTTTTCTGGCGACTACTCCTCCCACATTTTTCAACCCACTTCAGCCGTTCCACCGTCAAAACATTCCTCTTAATCAGGACAAAAAACGAAGTTGTTTTTTGAACTGGAAAAATCCCAGTTTTTCCCGAAATTCCAGGATTTCCGTAATACCATTTCTCAATTCAACATGTTACTACTTCAACATTTCTCGACCGATTTGGAAAAAATTCCAACACCAACCATTTCAACTCATTCAGACCATTCAAGTTTTTTTTTTTACCATTTTCAAAAAAATTCCAGCTTTTCCAGAAATTCCCAATTAAATCAATGGGACATTCTTCAAAGTTCCACAACTCCTACAATTTTCATCTGATTCAAACTGTTCCAACTTCAAAATATTCAGCCTGTTCAAAATTGTTTGCTCTTCTTCAACAATTCTAAAAAAAATTCCAGGATTTCAGTTCAACTTCAGCATTGGAGCATTCACATGTAGTTTACTCTAAATACCTGGTTACTTTCTATTGTACCACGTTTCTATCTACACTTCTGTTAAAATGTAATAAACACTTATTATTCTGTTATTTGGATACTTTACATTAGTTTTGAGTAATACTACACATTTGGGTATCGATCCTTTCTTTGCATGGGCGACTGCTCTGGGGCCTTCTCTAAAATGTTAAAACAACAAACCAAAAAAAGTGTCCAAATATGTACTTTTGTGTTTACATTTCATTGACTAAATGTGCGCTATAATGCATTCAACTTTTGTTCAAAATCAGCTTCTTTAAAACGGTGTTGAAGCCGAGCGTCCATTGACTTCAATGGGGGAGCACAGACTGGGTTGTTGCACTGCAGCCAAACTACACATTCGTTGGATAAATGCTCGGCTTTGTCTCTCCCACGGACGCCAAGAGTCTCTGGAAGTGGATGGTCTGAGGCTGAATCCCTTTTTGTTTGACAGCAAAAAGAGCGATACGGCGATCTTGGAATATAGCATTTTGTCAAAGTTTCATTCTGTTGTTACATGTTGATAAGGAGAATTTTACAATCCTGTAAGTGACGGTTGCTTTGTAAAATTTAGCATCTTTATATATTTTATCTGTTGTGTTGAAGAGTGTAGTCGTTGTGGGGGGGCGTGGCCTGCGGAGAAGCGGGGCGTGTCAGGACCGGCCTCGAGATTAGCGGCAGGTGCGTAGATGGCACAGCTGTGAGTGTTTGTCTGATCACCTGTCGCTCTGTTAAAGGCGGGAAGGAGAGGGGGAAGTTGTTGGTGGATGGCAGAGCAAACTGACGGACAGACACAAAAGATGTTTGCTGAAAAGCAGCAGAGAAACCATTCGTGTGCTCAGGTAGGGGAAGAGCGAGCAAAGAAGTCGATATGGCTGAAATGGACAAAAAGGACATTTTATTGAAAAATAAAACACTGTTCAAAACCCTGAATGCAGCTGTCATGTCCGTGGTGGGCGGTCCAAAGAACCCGGAAGCAAGAGACTTCCACAGTCGTGTTTAGAGAGTAGCTGAAAATGAGCTTCCCCTACTTTAAAGACCAGCAGCCGCTGATCCAATACCAAGTATTTCAGGGGCAGCATTGGTCATACCAATGTTCATACTTCAAGGTCATTGAATGATTACATTTTTGATCACAATGATAACAAACACATGATGGTGGTGTAACAATATCAATTAAATATGTATTTCTTTATTCCCTTCTATTACATACAATATATTGAGCAAAATAAAGTCAATTGTGTGGAAACTAAACATAAGAAAAAATAGAATTAACTCAGATTTAAATGAGTTTGTAAACAATAACAAAAAGCCTCCCCCAAGAAGATTTAGAGATAATAAAAAACACTGCAGTATCGACCTTATACTGATACTATACTTGGAAATCGTTACAGTCAATATTTGTATCTTGCTGCCCACCGCTGTTTTACATTCAAAAGCTCTAGTTCAGCGGTTCGCATATCCTCCTTTGGTGTGTAATGTAGCATGTTTCGCTAATCCTCATTCTCCACTGATAATGATACTTGTAAGAAACGTACTTTACTTGCCACAATGAAGGCAAGGATTAGTAACTTTCACTGTTAGCCGTTGGCAAAAAACGCTACATTGCATCGAGGACGCGTTCATGCTCTTTTGTCGGCCGAGTTTGTATGATTTATATTGTCAATATCGCACAAACATTGTCTTGGTCATCCATCCGTCCATTTTCGGGGACACGCGGTGTGCTACCAAAGAAAATACATTTGGCATGGGGGCCAATTTCTCCAACATATCATACAATAGTTTCGTCAAAAAATCAAAATTTGGAACTGGGTTTAGAAATTAGGGAGTACTTAATTCTAAAATCCCAAAGAGGAATCGACAATTTAGGATTCATGAATGACATAACATTTTTATGGGTTTTGTATTTTTTGGGGAAACGGTGCACCTACTATTTTAGAACTGAAGAGGCTTTTCAGATTAAAGGTATTCAACAAACAAGAGGAGTCCATTAGTGTCCATTCAACCTCTAAGTGCTATTTTTAGCACTTTTGTGCAAATCACTCGATGGGATTTAATTCCATCATCCATCCTCTACAGCCTGGACTTGTCGTCAGCCAATCACAGCACACATTAACATTGGAAGATCAGCTGAGAGAATCAGTACATTGTGAAAATCATACAGTATTACTGTAATTTCCGGGCGATATAGCGCTCCTAATTATAAGCCGCACCCACCTCGTTTTTGGACAAATTTTATTTTGTACATTTATTGTCAAAAAGCAGTTTTACAGCCATTTTTTTTAAGTTTAAGTTTACATTAAATTAACATTTATAATTAACTATAGTAAATAAAATAATAAATAATAAATACATTAAAAATACAAATGACATTAAAACAAATATTTACAGAGGCACTAGTGTTCATTCACAAATTGAACAAAAGACAGTGCCTGTAACACAGCGTACAGGAGCCTACCGGAAAAGTCATCGAGCGCTCTCCTCCTTCATGAGGCCTGTTAGTTGCAGTGGATTTTCGTTCCGTGTGGCGGTTGTTTCATTTTTTCAATGGCCGGGTCAATCGTCTTTGGCTATTGGGCTGCATCTTGTGCATTTTTCCGTGATGAGGGTGAGTCCATAACGCGCTAAATGGCTGACTGAATGATTGTGTGAGCGCGTGTGGTTTAATGTGAAAAATGTCATTGGTCCGCCGGGACCCGTTCGGCCATTTCATTAATCTAATGTGACGAGGGTAAATCTATTGGCAGCTTGTGAATCTCGTGAACCAGGAACCTCCATAAACATTATATAGAGCGCAGGGTTCATAGCGTGAGTAAAAAGTAGCGGCTTATAGTCCGGAAATTACAGTAATTACTAAACGAAACATTGCGAATTTCTGTAATTTGAGGAACAAATTACTTTGTCGTAAAACATTTCGTATTACGTATGACAGAGGTCTTCAACATTTTTTAGGCCAAAAACCACCAAACTAATAGAGAGATGGAGCGGGGACCCCCTTACTTATATCTTGTATAAAATTTTATTTTAAATTAAACTGATCCTAAATGTGCATTGTTACTATGCAATACTAAGATATTGAAATAATATAGTGTAATGCCACTAATAGCTAGCTGGCAACTAGCAAGCTAATCACACTTAGTGCACTAATCACAAGAAGACAACTGGTGCGTTAAACCGTAGCTGACAACAGGCACGCTAATCGCTAGCTGGCAATTGACGAGTGTATCGTTAGCTGACAACTGCCGTAATAATCGCTAGCTGATAACTGGCAGGCTAATCGCTAAATGATAACTAACACACTAAATGCTAGCTAACAATGGGCACACTAATCGTTGGCTGATAGCTAAATGCTAGCCGGCGGCTTGCACGGCTAATGATAGCTGGCAACTGGTGCGCTAATTGCTAGCAGGTAACTAGCGTGCTAATCACTAGCTATCAGAAATGCTAACATAGATGCAATTATAATTATTGATGGTTTTATTTAAAACTTCAAGATACGTTGAGTATGGTGTCCATTAAGGGTGTCAACATTTTTTATTTTTGAATGAATCACAATTCTTATTTGTAACTATTCTTTAAAAAGAAAAAATATATACATATATCTGTCCTATATATATATATAATCTGTCCTGTTAAGCCACTCAGGCAAATCATATTGTTGATGTAGATGATTCATATCTGCTGTACAGATTTACTTTAGAAAAAAATAAGTTAACTTATTTGTATTTGACTTTATTAAATATTTGGGTAGAATTTTATTTTTAAAAAAAGTTTTCTTTTAAGTAATATAAACATTTATCAGAGCTGTTTATCTATTTTATGCAGGAATGTAGTTAATCATAGAACTGGCACCCAATGTCATTAAAAATGTGTGAATTTTGAATGTAAAATCGATTCTGAATCGAATTGTTATCCTCAGGAATCGAATCGAATCGCGCGGTGCCCAAAGATTCACAGCCCGAGTGTCCATGCCACTTCTATTTCGAAACTACATTACAGTGTCTTAATGTGTATTTAAAGACATTTAAACTCATGGAAGAATGGCCTGGTAAATCTAAAAATATATTCAAAATAAAGTATAAGCAACCAAAAATTGCAGTACCTACATGAACCCTCTAGGGGTCCCCTGTTAAAGACCTCTGACAGTATGATAATTAACTTAAACATGATTTTTATGTGTGAGTTGCTTCGTAAAGATGAGGTCGGTGTGTTTTGGTGAGTTGTCCTCAACAGCAGCATGAAGAACATCAAATGTTTGTGGACCTCCAGGGAAAGCGATACTCAGCTCATAGGAGGCGAGTTGTCGGCCACGCTGTCGTCGCGGAGCTTTTTGATGCCTTGCTTCTCCTGCTCCTCCCGCCGCCTGCGCTTGCCCGCGTAGCCGTCTGGAACCAGAATATGGACGTTAGCAAGCGTCAGGCGGGATCAAGTACAGATAGGAAGACGGATCTTACTGGCGGTGACGTAGGAGGACGTGACTGTGTTCCTTTGCCACTGTGAACAAACATTTTTTACTTCCACTTGTTGTTTACTAACGTGCCGCAACATGAAAGAACGCTCACTATGAACTTCTGGATGCCCGTCAGGTTGCTGAAGCGCAGGTAGGAAATGTCTCCTTTGTCCCGATCCCGGTCGTGGTCGTTGGTGTAGATGTGCGTGATGCCGGCGCCTCGGATCAGAGGGACGCACTCGTCACAGGGACATTTTGTCACGAACAACATGGCGGCTTCCTCCGGGTAGATATCGCGGGTCCTACAAAAACGGCGAGTGTCAAAGTCACGTCAGGCGGCACCGGCACGCGCTGAAAAAAGTCAGTGTTCAAAAACAAGGAAAAAAAAATACAAAAATGAGGGGTATTTTACTTGAACTAAGCAAAATTATCTGCCAATAGAACAAGAAAATTTGGCTTGTCAAGACTTTCCAAAACAAGTAAAATTAGCTAACCTCAATGAACCCAAAAATACCTTAAAATAAGTATATTCTCACTAATTACAAGTGCACTTTTTTTGATAGAAAAAAAAAAGGCACCTTTTTGCTCAATATGTTGAAAAATATTCTTAAATTAAGTAAATGCTAGTGCCATTATCTTGACATAATGATATGCACTCGGCATTACATTTCTTGAAACCAGCAAACTTACACTAAAAACTAGTTTATTGTTCTTAATGGAAAGGCAACAAGGCAACCGCTTGTTACTCTCGGGGTCTCCTAGCCGCTCAGGCAAATCATATGCTCTAAAAATGCATTTTTCCATCGATAACATGACATCATCGCGCCAAGTGTGTGCTCTTTCAGTCAATTAGTGCGCCTACATACAGCCTGGCCCCCGGCAAAACATTTTTTAATTGTCATTTTGAAGAATTCCTCTGAATGTGCATGAACTATTTCTGTTCAAAATTGTTAGAAATGTTAAATGTTTAAATATTAACTGTCAGTTTGCTGTACTGTGCCAACTGTACTACTATATGAGTACGTATTTTCTATTGTTTCATTGAAATTAGAGCAGCAAAGTCCGTTTGGCTGTCATCTGTTTTAATTATGAGACACATTTGTGTCAAAATCATGATTTTTTTCATGCTTGAAGTAAGAAATTATTACTTTAAAAAAGTAGTTTTATACTTGTGAGTGTTGATGACTCAGCTTTGCAACACTTGATATTCTAGTTTCAAGCATGTTTTACTCAACATAGGTCATCAAATCTCAGCAACAAGCTGTAATATCTTACTGAGATCATTTAGTACCAAAACACTTAAAACAAGTAAAACACTAACATAATATCTGCTTAGTAAGAAGAATTATCTTATCAGACAGAAAATAAGCAAATATCACCCTTATTTGAGATATTTCATCTTACTTAGATTTCAGTTTTTGCAGTGCGGTTCCAAAGATACCTGAAGGTGAGGGCGTTCTGCTCCGCGTGGATAATGTATCGGTACTTGCGTCGCCGTTTGTCCTCCTGCTTGTCGTCCATCAGCGGGTACTCGGCGTACTGCGAACCCGCCGGGTAAGCGTTATAGCCGCAGCCCACTAGAGACAGGCCACCTGGTCTGTTACAGACAGCCTGGGACAAGAGAAGGACATATATTTTATTATGTGAAAAAATATTTTATTTGATCTAAATCCAAACAAGAAAAGTAACACAGAGGACAGGTGAGTATACCGACTGTCTGTGAGCCCAGATCACGGCGCCGACGCCCACTTTTGGGTCCTCTGGAACGATACCGGTGATTACAGACCATACACTATTACTGGTGAAGGACAAGTGTTCCGAGCAGACCTGTCCTATAAGCCAACAGTCTGGCCTGGATGATGCAATGATGGGCAATTTCTTGGGACACGCCCTCATGGCAAGGGGGTGGCGACGATGACGACGATGTTGATGATGATGCATCAGCAGCTGGGGGTTCCCTGCGTGGCAAAGGTGGCAGCGTCACACAAATATAAGGCGACGTTCACACTTCAAAGTCGGATGTAAAATTCTGATTTTTTTTTTGTCGAATCCGATCTTTTAATGTGGCCGTTCACATTACAAAAAAAATGTGATTTCTAATGTGAATGCAACCTGACCCGTATGCTGACATGAGGTCATGACGTCGCACGTGTTTAAAGTAAACATGGCTTCAACTCTCGTCGGTCTCAGTACTGTCACATTTGTGGCAATTTCAAGGATTTTGTGCAATCTGTTAACATTTTTTGAACAAAAATGATTGCGAACAGGACAAGTATTTTGACTCTCGTAGTTTTACGGGATAATTTACTTGAAGAGCGTGTCTGTGGCATACTTGTCAACCTTGAGACCTCCAAATTTGGGAGATTGGGGTGGGGCGGGGTTTGGTGGTAGCGGGGGTATATATTGTAGCCCGGAAGAGTTAGGGCTACAAGGGATTCTGGGTATTTGTTCTGTTGTGTTTATGTTGTGTTACGGTGCGGATGTTCTACCAAAATGTGTTTGTCATTCTTGTTTGGTGTGGGTTCACAGTGTGGTGCACATTTGTAGCAGTGTTAAAGGTGTTTATACGGCCACCCTCAGTGTGACCTGTATGGCTGTTGAACAAGTATGTCTTGCAGTCACTTACGTGTGTCTGCAGAAGCCGCATACGACATGTGACTGGGCCGGCACGCTGTTTGTATGGTGAAAAAGCGGACGCTAAAGACAGTGTCATCACGGCACGCCCTTAATATTGTTGTCTGGGTGAAAATCGGGAGAAATTCGGGAGAATGGTTGCCCCGGGAGATTTTCGGGAGGGGCACTGAAATTCGGGAGTCTCCCGGAAAAATCGGGAGGGTTGGCAAGTATGGTCTGTGGGCCAGCAGTCGGAGACCGGAGTGGTAAAACTTTCATGGGAGTTCCTGAAACATTTTGTTTTCACATGTTTTCTGATCCGTTGGCAACTATTTATTTTGTAACCGTCTATTTTGGCAAATAATTATGACGCTTATCACTTTTTGATGACATTCTGGTCGGATGAATGCGACCTGAGCACAGAAGCGTTCACATTGAGAAGGCGTTGCATATATATTTAATTGATCTAAAACAATTATATCGCGATACAGCTCAGCCCTACTTAGCACTTTGGGTGTTGTTGACCATTCACGCAATGCAAATAAATATCAAATTCAATAAAATGATGACTGAACGAAAATCAAAGGGTGTAACATTCGGGCGAGGAGTTGAGCGTTTTCTAACCGGTGAAAGCCGCAGTGTCGCTGAGGCACCCCGGCCGCCACCGAGGCAAGAACCTCCACCACCTCCCTCATGTTGCGTCTCAGGTTGGAGAAGTAAGGTTCCACACAGAAGTTCTCCAGATGCATCATGGTCAAAATCTCTCTGTGCTGATGGGCGCTCTCGATCAGGAAGTGTTTGGAGAAATCATGGAAGTGTCTTTCTTGTTCCCTACAGAAGAGCAAGAGACGTGTGTGTAGTTTTGTGTGTGTAGTTTTGTGCGTGAGCAAGCGCAAACCACAACAAGGTGAAATACCTGCAGAAGAGTTCTTCAGTGTTCAGGTTGAAATCATCGTCGTCAGTGGCGCTCACCATGAAGTCACACTCTCTGGACGTCTCGCTAACAAACTGCGCCATGCCAGGAGCGAGAGGCTGGAGGAGCAAACATATGTGGGAGCGGCTGTTGGACTTCAGCTTCTCCGTTGCCATGGCATCCAACATGGCCTCCTCTGGGGTGGGAGAACCGTGGGGGCTGCAGCTCAGCATGCTGACCTCCGGGTCTCCAGGCCAGAAGGAGATCTGACTCACCCCGGCTGGAAACAGAACCCCCAGAAATTAAGTCAGTCCGTCACTCCTGGAACAGATGGGGGAACCTGAGGACGATTGATTAGGGACACACTCCGCAGAAAAACCAATCAACACGCTTAGAACGTTCTCATCTCCTCTGCCCACCGTTGATGATCATCTTCAGGCAGGTGGCGCACGGCCGCCTGGAGAAGTACAGCTGACAGTCGGCCAGACGGGCGCCATGTTGGATGATGGCGGCTTGACCCGCGTGGAGCTCATGTCCAGAGTAGTGGAGTCCCATCACTTTGGTGTCCTGCACCACCACAAGACCCACATTGCGGATCTGAACGGGATTATAAAACCCAGAAAAAGTTTTTGTTTTGGGTGACAACAATAAGCTACAAAAATGTTCTTTGTTTTGGCATTTTGTAGTTTTCAAGCCACACGTTTTCAGGCGGTACCTCGGTTTTTGTTACTAATACATTCAAAAAAGTCTCAGTGGTAGCCATGCTGGGAACAATTTTTCCCCACAAGAAATAATGTAAATCTGATTAAGACTTTCCGGACACAGCAAAAAACACATTTTATAGAGCAGACCTGGGCAAATTAAGGCCCGGGGGCCACATGCGGCCCGTTAAGCTTTTCAATCTGGCCCGCCGGACATTCCCAAATAGTTTTTTTAGATCTTTAAGATGGAAACTAGCTGTCATTATGATGTGCAGTCATGTTTTCTAATGACCGCAAGTCTTGAACTATACAGAGTATTTCAATGGTTGGAATCTGCGCTTATGGATGATATACCAGTTACTATGGTAATCTAATTAGTTACTATGGTAATCTACGTCACAGCAGCTCAGACAAGGCACCAAGCAGTGTGGGCGGGAAGCGTTTCCACAGACGCGGAAGGAGATTTTCACAACAAAGTTCTAAAGCTTAGTGATACATCAGATTGTAGGTGGGTTTATTTTGTACCCTTCGCGTTCATATTTCACTGTTTGTTGCATTTTTGTTGCGTTTCACTTGATTGTAAAATATGTCGATCGAAAGGGGGTGTGGCATTCATATTTTGTCAATATTCAGTGTTTTATCGCTCATAGAAAAATGTAAAATTCCGTTACGTTTTTTCAGGCGGCCTGTCATAATTAATAATTATTAATCATTATAAATATTATTATAATAATAATTATTAATAATCTGATTGAATTTAGCATTCAATCAGACATTATTGTGAGGTTTTGTATTAGTGTTCCTAAAAATAGATATACCGGCCCCCTGACACATTTTTTTCTCTAAATGTGGCCCCTGAGACAAAATAATTGCCCAGGCCTGTTATAGAGAATAGTTATCTTTCTGTGTGGAGTTTGCATGTTCTCCCCGTGACTGCGTGGGTTCCCTCCGGGTACTCCGGCTTCCTCCCACCTCCAAAGACATGCACCTGGGGATAGGTTGATTGGCAACACTAAATTGGCCCTAGTGTGTGAATGTGAGTGTTGTCTGTCTATCTGTGTTGGCCCTGCGATGAGGTGGCGACTTGTCCAGGGTGTACCCCGCCTTCCGCCCGAATGTAGCTGAGATAGGCTCCAGCGACCCCCCCCCGTGACCCCGAAAGGGATAAAGCGGTAGAAAATGGATAGTTAGTTTTATTTGCTGAAAACAATGTGGAAATGCATATGAATGACAAATGAAGTCCATACATGAACATGACGACTTAATTGTTGGGGCAGAGGTAGGACGCCACCTAGTACTTCGCTACAAGTTCTTTCCTAAATTCAATAGTGTTTTTCAACTTCTTTATCAAAGTGCTGGCTCTCGCAACTTTCGTTGGTCCGGTGGTGGCTTCTTTTTTATATTTTGAATTACTTACTGATGAAATACTGATGGCCCTTTCTATAGTAGTAAACATTTGTGCACACACCTGATCATCTTCTTTAGGTCGCTCCAGGGGGAACAACTCCAACCACAAACTCAACAAGCTGAACAGGTTTATCTTTGACAACCTGAGACCATGACCTGCAGCACAAAAGACACAAGTATCGTTAGAACTATAACATGATCGTATAAATGTTTAGAAACAGGCCAAACCTTGCCCTCCTGTGCTAATTGTCTGGGTGCTGCAGTCCCTTGCAAGAGGCCTGGTCTTGCCCACATCAGTCTGATTCGCTCCCCTGCTTTCTTCCATTCAATCAGCGTGCTGCCTTCAAGCCGTACCCGGAAGTCGGGAATTCCGAGTACCCAGACTGACCGCACCTTGGTCTCAGACTCCCCCCGCTTGGAACCCTCGACCTAAGCTTTCAAAATACATTGGACAGGAAGTGAAGGGCTGCAGGGATACCGACCAGACGACTGCAGGACCACCCAAGCGTCAAAAACTGTCCGCGGATTTATGGAAAATAACGGATCATCAACGGTTGACCGCAGTAGACAAAAAACACTGATTCAGGATCAGCAATGCGAGCTAAATGTAACCGCTGCATGTCATTTTTGCTAGCTTGAAGCGGTGAAGGTCGGACAAGCTATGATGAAGTGTTCGGCTGAACATTGTTTATTTATGCTCACCTTTGTCAACACAGCCACGATAATTGTCTTTAAAGAGGTCTTCCACGTCTCCGTAGTTTTTTTTAACAATAGTGTGTTCTTCGCTTTTGAGAACACAGACGTGTTTGTTGATGCCACGGACTACTTCCGCAAATAACCCATGACGTCATCGCTTGCGCGTGGAAAATTCAATTTATTTTTTTTTGTGCCGATTTATACATTTTACATGTATTATAAAATAATAATTGTATTCATAATTGTTTTTTAGGATTTTCACATATCGTTTAAAATCCAAATAAAATTCACTAGTATGTATTATAAAATAATTGTATTTATAATTAGTTTTTATGACTTTCACATCTCGTTTAAAAATCCAAATCAAATTCAAAGCCATAGCTATTTATGTAACCTATTTTTATGGGCTTGCCTCTTTGTGGTGTTAAGTTCCTGTTATACAGTATATGCCTTGAGCTCTTATTTTGAAGGCGCTAAGAGCGGAAGTGGTGACACCTGGAGTGGAGCGGAGGTTTTGAAAGAAAGCTAATAAAGTGGTCCTCTTGTAAAACGGGAGCCTAATAATAATTAGAAAAGTAATCGCATATTTCTCAGTTGTGAACCCACTTATCGTAGCATATTCACTTGTAATAAATCTTGTGGAAATGGAATAAAAACGTTTGTAGCGGCACACTTTCCTACCCCCCCACCCCCCTCCACACCCCTGATTGTAAATAATGTAAATAATTCAATGTGATTATCTTGTGTGATGACTATTATGATGATAGTATATATGATAGTATATATCTGTATCATGAATCAATTTAAGTGGACCCCGACTTAAACAAGTTGAAAAACTTATTCGGGTATGTTACCATTTAGTGGTCAATTGTACGGAATATGTACTTCACTGTGCAACCTACTAATAAAAGTCTCAATCAATCAATCAAACTAGTTTAAACATGGCTGCGCTTCATAAATCAATGAATCGATCCAAATATCGACAGCACCATTTCAGGTCGATACTACGTCGATAATGAGATCAATATTCTTTAGTTTTCTTCTGTTTATTTTCAAAATAATTTTTGTTGGGTGTTTAATGTGTACATGTTTACTGTTAAATTCAAAGACAACTAAGTAATTTTGTGTCAAAACGACAAGTAATTTGAATGAGGGCCAATCATCTGACTTCTTTTGCTTAAACAATTGTAACAAAAGAGAATAAGGGAATAATTTCACTTATTTTGTTGAGATTATTTTGTATACTGTAAAAAAGCTAAAAAATGTAGAAGTTATATTTGAAGAAAGGTGTTCTTAAGGTATATAATTATGGTTTTCGGCATCAACTAATTAATTAATTGTACATTTTTTGCAGTTGTACTTATTTATTTATTTTTAGTGTTTAATTGTATTTTTTTGGCAGGTAAAAAATGGCCCTCCACAGAAAAAAAAAATCAATAATCTAATCCAAACACCATTTAAATTTAATCTCCAAAATAAATGGACAGCTAAAGTTCAATGATAATAATACATAATAATTTAAATAATAATAATAAAACAGCAACGACAAACCTGAAGGCTCCACGGTAGTTTTCTCTGACAAATAACTCCTTCAATGTGAAGCAAAACCTCTCCAGGTCCCAAAAATAAAATGAGTGGAAAATGGGCATTTGGAGCAGCAATGTGTTCATCAAATGTACACTAGATGTCGCTCTGTGCTGTGGTCTACATGAGCTCTCTAGCATGCATCTTTGCAGTCATTTTTAATGAGGTCCAATAAGATTTAACATTTTTTCAATAGTCAAAATGGGATTTTTAGTGTGTATATTGATAATGTAATTTTTCATGGGCGATTTAAAATTGGAAAATTAATCACTACCTATGTCACCGAATGTCCATCAAATCATTTGGCTGTAGAAATCTGCCCGTAAGCCTTTTTGACTGTGATGCCTCACTCGATGATGATCTGTCGAGACAAGTCTTTGAGGAACACACATCTTCTCATTATTGCTTGAGTAAAGTGTTGAGAACACTATAGCTTTCTGTTGGTCTTGTGAAAACCCCTTCAGGCCTGGACCAGGACCAGGAAAACAAGACAAAGTAGAATTATGTTTCTCACTTCCCTAATCAAAGTGCTGAGAACACTATAGCTTTATTTTTGGTCTTGTGAAAACCCCTTCAGGCCTGGACCAGGACCAGGAAAACAAGACAAAGTAGAATTATGTTTCTCATTTTCCTAATCAAAGTGCTGGCACTCCAAACTTTTTTTGGCCCCAGAGTGGCTTATTTTGCAGTTGTAATGAGAGAAAAAAAAGGACAAGGACTTTGTTAGTACACTCGATTCTGCTGAATAATATACGGGCAAACTGACTAGTTTGTTACGCACAAAGTTGTCTAAAATTTTTGCAAAAAAAAACAAATCACACCAAGAGTGGGTTGTATGAAAACCACTGTACCTTTCATCATTTACATAATAGCTATTAACAATAGCCATCATTTCAAAATGGTACACTAGAATTGAATAACAGTCACTCTGTCACGTCCAAACTCTATAAGTGGACTTAGACATGCTCTTAAATATATATTTTTTTTACCAATAGAAATAGAAACTATGCAGTATAACTGCTAAGCATGTATGCAAATGGCCATAAATATATTAACATTATGTACTATATATATATATATGTGTGTTTATTAGTGGGCTATTTTGGGCCCAAAGGTCATTTGGCACTGGACATATTGTAACAAAATACAATTAATTCATTATTTAAAAGACGTGTTACGCCTCCAGTATACAGTAATTCGATGTTTTTAAATTTTTACTTTGAGACAGCGCCACTCTGTGGTCAGGTGTGTACATTGCGGGTATCCTGGGTACGGCGTGGCGCGGTTGGGAGAGTGGCCGTGCCAGCAACCCGAGGGTTCCTGGTTCAATCCCCACCTTCTACCAAACTCGTCACGTCCGTTGTGTCCTTGAGCGAGACACTTCACCCTTGCTCCTGATGGGCCGTGGTTAGCGCCTTGCATGGCAGCTCCCGCCATCAGTCTGTGAATGTGTGAATGTGGAAATAGTGTCAAAGCGCTTTGAGTGACCTTGCTTCACTTTTTGACTGTATCACCCTTCTGCTATAATACAGGAAATAGACATTTTACCAAGACATTACCATATATCTTTAAATTTACCTTTGTCTATACTCACCCTTTATTTCAAAGCTTTCCGTGTATCTCCTGAGGCTTAATCGTTGATTCTGGGTATTTGCCCTAAGACAGATAATTAATGTCTTTGCATCTTTGCTCCATCTTGCAATGTCTTCACAAATCTACAATGATAAACACAAAAAATCATATCTAAGGGCGGACACTCTAACCACAAGGCCACTGTGGCCCCCCAAAGTGAAGTGAAGTGAATGATATTTATAATGATAAATAACGTCTGACAGCTTTCAAGAATGATCTGAGAGATCAAAGTTGGCGCAATGTATACCAGTACAGTCAGTGAAAATGATGTAGATGATGCATATGGTCATTTTTGTAATACTTCCTTTTTTTTAGACTTCCTTTTTATTGTCATTCAAATTTGGACTTTACAGTACAGATAAGAACGAAACGTTGTTGCATTAGCTCATGGTAGTGCAGGATAAAAGAGCAATAAGGTGCAGATATAAATAAATAGATTACTGTACATATACACTACCGTTCAAAAGTTTGGGGTCACGCAATTTCTCGCATGGAATAGCCTTCATTTCTAAGAACAAGAATAGACTGTCGGGTTTCAGATGAAAGTTCTCTTTTTCTGGCCATTTTCAGCGTTTATTTGACCCCTCAAATGTGATGCTCCAGAAACTCAATCTGCTCAAAGGAAGGTCAGTTTTGTAGCTTCTGTAACGAGCTAAACTGTTTTCAGATGTGTGAACATGATTGCACAAGGGTTTTCTAATCATCAATTAGCCTTCTGAGCCAATGAGCAAACACATTGTACCATTAGAACACTGGAGTGATAGTTGCTGGAAATGGGCCTCTATACACCTATGTAGATATTGCACCAAAAACCAGACATTTGCAGCTAGAATAGTCATTTACCACATTAGCAATGTATAGAGTGTATTTCTTTAAAGTTAAGACTAGTTTAAAGTTATCTTCATTGAAAAGTACAGTGCTTTTCCTTCAAAAATAAGGACATTTCAATGTGACCCCAAACTTTTGAACGGTAGTGTAAATATATTGCACTTTTGCATATGCATCCACATTTATGGATGTATGTTATTTTGTCTTTATATTCCAGCGAGTTAATCCATTTTTGGGGGGAATTGAGGGGATTATTTTAATGCGTTTCGAGATGCTTTATGACAAACATTGTCCATTAAAACCCATTATTTACATGATAAACAATTATTAATGTAATTGACCCATCTGCAGAACAAAGTGACTCAAAAACTTTGCCATTTCAGGCAGTTTGCCCAAGTCGTGTTACAGTTAGTTGATCTGGTAGCGACAGGCAGCAGAAGCTAACAAATCAATATGGAAAGTGCTAAACGGCGAGTTGGTACTCTCCTTAGGAGATTTGAGTACATAAAAAACAATGACTCGACCCACATTAAGTTTTATGCACACTCTGCAAGAAGGAGTTTTCTTTTCACCTGATCACCGCCAGCTTAAAACACCACATTAATAACACAAAAAGAGTCAACATTATTGCGGATAAATGTTTGTTTAGAACAACAGTTATTATTATATACTGTATAATTATATATATTTATTGCATACATTCATAAAGCTTGTCCTGTGGTCATTTTTTTCTCAGGCCTTATGATATTCCCTATGGGTGATGCAATTTTTCCTCTGAACTGCTGCCAACAAATCAATACGTACTTAACGTATTTTTCGGAGTACAAGTCGCTCTGGGGCCGTATTTATCAAGCTTCTTAGAATTACTCCTAAGAAGTCTGTTAAGAGTTGACTTAAGAGTAAAGAAATTCTTCGCTGAAAGCTGCACTTAAAAGTTAGTTATCAAGCATCTTACTCACACTTTCAGCGAAGTGTAGGACTGAATCTTAAGTGTCACACTCACAGCTGAATTACGACATTACCATGTGCCGTAAATGGAATTTTAGGTGACGTCATTTCTGTGTCCATAGAAATGACCAATCACGGAAGGGAATCCCTTGTCTAAGAATAAAGAAATATCTTAGAAATTTTTAAGTGGACAATGGGAGTGTATATTTTGACAATAAACTACAAAATAATACAAAACAAACTAGTCCCCGGCCGCACTCACGCTACCGCTCCCTCTCTTCTCTCGCCCACACACTCACCGACGTCACTCACCTCACATGCTGTCACCTACTAAAGGGCCACACACAGACATACGCTACTCTCATAACATTTTCTTTCCAATTCATTAATTAGGCAACTAATTTGAAACTGGTGTGGGTGGCTCTATACATTCTAGCCCACTGCAGCCACATGCAGAAATCAACATGGAATCGAAAATTATTAAATCTGTGACAAAAATAATACCCGCTCTGTCTAAACGATACCGTTAGATCAGCTGCTCGTCATCAAACAAAGCCAGGACATCCTTCCGCTCCCTGAACGTTCGCGCACGTCTCTCTCGCCTCAGTGTCATCCCCTGCTGGCAACTCCTAACCACTTAAGGCACCTCTGAAGGTCTCTTAAATATCGTGGAGAGTAGGAGTGATTCTTAGACTTAAGAAAGTTGATAAATAGCTTTTATTCTTAAGTTTGAGAGTAGGACTAAATTTCGCAAATTCTCAGGACTTAAGTGTAAAATGTCACTCTAAGACGCTTGATAAATACGGCCCCTGGAGTATAAGTCGCACCGGCCGAAAATGCATAATAAAGAAGGAAAAAAAACATATATAAGTTGCACTGGAGTATAAGTCGCATTTTTGGGGGAAATTTATTTGATAAAACCCAACACCAAGAATAGACATTTGAAAGGCAATTTAAAATAAATAAAGAATAGTGAACAACAGGCTGAATAAGTGTACGTTATGAGGCATAAATAACCAACTGAGAACGTGCCTGGTATGTTAACGTAACATATTATGGTAAGAGTCATTCAAATAACTATAACATATAGAACATGCTATACGTTTACCAAACAATCTGTCACTCCTAATCGCTAAATCCGATTAAATCTTATACGTCTAGTCTCTTACGTGAATGAGCTAAATAATATTATTTGATATTTTACGGTAATGTGTTAATAATTTCACACATAAGTCGCTCCTGAGTATAAGTCAAACTATGAAAAAAACTGCGACTTATATTCCGAAAAATACGGTACTCTTCACCCACTTCTGTTCACACGATATCGCCTCCCAGTCAGCTGGTTATTTATAACTTTTTAAACCAACACTAAACTTTTTTGTCTTTTTCCCTCTTAGCCTTTGTGTCTTTTTATTTTTTCCTGGTGCATCATTCAGCATATTTACCAGTGATTGTTTACTTACTGACGGCGGCCCAGAGCTCCTTCAAACAATACACACGGAGAACGGCGCGTGAAGCTGAGCTCAGTCACTCTGCAGTAATTACTTGGCATGTGTGTGTGTGTGTGTGTTTGTCCGTGTGTGTGTGTGATGACCTATATGTCATTATATACAAAATACAGCCGCCGCACTTCGTTATCCTCAACTCATTTGTTGACACTGCAATGCAGCAAACAAAGCCGTGCCAGCTCCTGGCGCTTACTCTTGCTATCGGTCATTTGTGCCAACAAATGTTACTTAAATAAATTTGGCTATTGACTCATATTTTGTATGAAGCGAAGTGAATTATATTTATATAGCGCTTTTTGTCTAGTGACTCAAAGCGCTTTACATAGTGAAACCCAATATGTAAATTACATTTAAACCAGTGTGGGTGGCACTGGGAGCAGGTGGGTAAAGTGTCTTGCCCAATGACACAACGGCAGTGACTAGGATGGCGTAGGTGGGGATCGAACCTGGAACCCTCAAGTTGCTGGCACGGCCACTCTACCAACCGAGCTATACCGCCCATGTTCACGTTTCACTTTTGTAATTTATAGCCCACCACTGGGGTGCGTTCACGGACCCTTGATTAAAGTTCGAAACCGAGGCTTCTCTAGTTTTTAAAGACAGGGGGAGACTAAACGCCCAGTAGATGCACTAATAATAATATAATTATGATAATGCTGTATTATTATGATAAGGGTTACTTCAGCCACAGTGATGGACATAATGGATCAGAGGTGCCCAAAGTGCGACCTGCGGGCGCAGGCTGATTGTACGAAAGGGGAGTGAAGGTTGAAAAAAAAACGTCCCTGAACAGAGGTGGTGGTCTCCCACATACAACACTGTCCTTTCAACCATTCCTAAAATATTCTGTAATTTACCGAATACCGCCCCATAGATATTTGGGGCGGTATAGCAAATGATAATAGATAATAAAACTATAATGGGATAATACTATTCCACTATAGTTAGAATTGAAAATACATGTTAAGTACACCTGCACAATCAATACAGTCCGATACGAGAATTATTATATTTACATGATCCATTCTGATTGACACTAAAATGTATTCATTAGTTAAGAGTAGGGTTGTACGGTATACCGGTATTGGTATAGTACCGCGATACTAATGAATCATATTCTGTACTATACCGCCTCTAAAAAGTACCGGTCCCCCAACCCCTGCACCCCGGTCGTCGTCACGTTGTGTCATTGCTGGTTTTACTAGCAGACGAGCATGTTCGGCGGCGCACAATCACAGAGTACTTACAAGCAGACACAGTGTGTTGACAGAAAAGGGAGAACGGACGCATTTTGGCTTAAAAACTAACGATAAAGGTGAAGTTATAACACTAAAACGCCCTCAGGAAGAGGTGCTTTAAGACTAACTAACCAGAGGCTAAAGTCCATCTGCAGTCGGCAGTGTTTTAGCTACTTCTAAATCACTAATCCTCGCCTCCATGGCGACAAATAAAGTACATTTCTTACAAGTATCATCCCTGCAGGACGAGGAATAGCTAAACATGCTTCACTACACACCGTAGCTAACCGGCGTCAAAATGTAAACAAACGCCATTGGTGGATCTACACCTGACATCCACTGTAATGATACCAAATACAGGAGCGTATTTAGTCGATACTACTATGTTTAAATCGATATTTTTTAGCATCACAAAATCTTTTTAAAAAAAAAATTCTATTATGTTTATAAACTCAGGAAATATGTCCCTGCACACATGAGGACTTTGAATATGACCAATGTATGATCCTGTAACGACATGGTATCGGATTGATACCTACATTTGTGGTATCATCCCAAACTAATATAAAGCATCCAAACAACAGAAGAATAAGTGATTATTAAATTTTAACAGAAGTGTAGATAGAACATGTTGCAACAGAAAATGACTAGATATTAACAGTAAATGAACAAGTAGATTAATAATCAATTTTTACAGTTTGTCCCTCATAATGTTGACAAAATAATCGAATGGAAAATGACACAATATGTTACTGCATATGTCAGCAGACTAAATTAGGAGCCTTTGTTTGTTTACTTACTACTAAAAGGCAAGTTGTCTAGTATGTTCACTATTTTATTTAAGGACAAACTTGCAATAAGAAACATATGTTTAAAGGCCTACTGAAACCCACTACTACCGACCACGCAGTCTGATAGTTTATATATCAATGATGAAATCTTAACATTGCAACACATGCCAATACGGCCGGGTTAACTTATAAAGTGCAATTTTAAATTTCCCGCTAAACTTCCGGTTGAAAACTCCTTTGGATGATGACGTATGCGTGTGACGTAGCCAGTGAAACAGAGGTATGGCTCCCCCATTGAAGCCAATACGAAATAGCTCTGTTTTCATCTCATTATTCCACAGTATTCTGGACATCTGTGTTGGTGAATCTGTTGCAATTTCTTCATTGCATTATGGAGAAAGAAGCTGAGCAAGCAAAGAAGAAAGTTGTCGGTGCAAAGCGGAGTATTTTGCGAGGGAAGTCAGCAACACAACACAGCCGGCGTTTCATTGTTTACATTCCCGAAAGATGCAGTCAAGATCGAAGAACTCGGATAACAGAGACTCTTACCAGGGGGACTTTGACTTCGATACACAGACGCCTGTAGAGAACTGGGACAACACAGACTCTTACCAGGATTACTTTGATTTGGATACAAAGACGCAGACGCGGTACCGTGAGTACGCAGCTGCGCTTCCAAACATTTGATCGCTTGCCCGTACGTGCGTGTCACGTACGTAACTTTGGGTAAATATATAAGCTTTATGAACCTTGGGTTAGGTGAACGGTCCTTTGGGCTGAGTGATTGTGTGTGTTGTGCAGGTGTTTGAATTGTATTGGCGGGTTATATGGACGGGAGCTACTAGCTCCTAGCTCCTAGCTATAGCTAGAAGCTAGGAGCTAGCATAACAAACACCTAGGTGTTTTTATGCGGGATTAATTTGTGGCATATTAAATATAAGCCTGGTTGTGTTGTGGCTAATAGAGTATATATATGTCTTGTGTTTATTTACTGTTGTAGTCATTCCCAGCTGAATATCAGGTCCCACCCGCGCGCTTCCAAACATTTCATCGCTTGCCCGTACGTGCGTGTCATGTATGTAACTTTGGGTAAATATATAAGCTTTATGAACCTTGGGTTAGGTGAACGGTCCTTTGGGCTGGTTGTGTTGTGGCTAATAGAGTATATATATGTCTTGTGTTTATTTACTGTTGTAGTCATTCCCAGCTGAATATCAGGTCACCCCCGGCTCTCACAGCATCTTCCCTATCTGAATCGCTTCCACTCCCCACTAGTCCTTCACTTGCACTTTCCTCATCCACAAATCTTTCATCCTCGCTCAAATTAATGGGGAAATCGTCGCTTTCTCGGTCCGAATCGCTCTCACTTCTGGCCGCCATCACTGTAAACAATAGGGAACTTTGCGGAAATGTACAACTGACTACGTCACGCTACTTCCGGTAGGGGCAAGGCTTTTTTTTTGTCAGATACCAAAAGTTGCGATCTTTATCGTCGTTGTTCTCTACTAAATCCTTTCAGCAAAAATATGGCAATATCGCGAAATTATCAAGTACGACACATAGAATAGATCTGCTATCCCCGTTTAAAAAAAAAAAAATTCATTTCAGTAGGCCTTTAATTTACCCTAGGATTTTTTGTTAAAATAAAGCCAGTAATGCAATTTTTTGTGGTCCCCTTTATTTAGAAAAGTATCAAAGTACCGAAAAGTATCGAAATACATTTTCGTACCAGTACCGGTACCAAAATATTGGTATCGGGACAACACTAGTTGAGAGTAGTGTACACTTGCTCTATCGGGCTTTTCTAATATGTTTACCTTTTTGCTTACGTTTTTTTTTCTTTACATACAGCATTTTTAAAACATTTTTTTTAATTATTAGTTTGTAAACTTTACATTTAAAACCACTAAGTGCACTAGATTTTGCAATCAGCCAATTTTTCCCAACTGTGCATACCACCTGATATAGCATTAGCCTATAGCTGGAGATGGACATAACCATGGAAAAGAAGAAAGTGAGTGTTATGGACAGTGCTGAAAAAACGCGGATGATATTCAATGAATTAAAGAAAGAAATCATCAAAACTTTGCTAACTTGGTGAAGCAATTTCAGCATATCACTGCTTGTCTGCACCATAGTAAAGCCCAATGAGTCAAAAACGCCAACTAAGGATGTTGGAATAATATCTAAACGGCAAACATCTATCCATGAAAATATAGAAAAGGTGTGTTTGACGGAGAAGTTGTACTTCATGCAACTACTGCATTTGTTAGTAGTACATGTTATTGTATTGTTTTAAAGGCCTACTGAAATGAATTTTTTTTATTTAAACGGGGATAGCAGATCCATTCTATGTGTCATACTTGATCATTTCGCGATATTGCCATATTTTTGCTGAAAGGATTTAGTAGAGAACATCGACAATAAAGTTCGCAACTTTTGGTCGCTGATAAAAAAGCCTTGCCTGTACCGGAAGTAGCGTGACGTCACAAGTTGAAAGGCTCCTCACATTTCCCCATTGTTTACACCAGCAGCGAGAGCGATTCGGACCGAGAAAGCGACGATTACCCCATTAATTTGAGCCAGGATGAAAGATTTGTGGATGAGGAACGTGAGAGTGAAGGACTAGAGTGCAGTGGAGGACGCATCTTTTTTCGCTCTGACCGTAACTTAGGTACAAGCTGGCTCATTGGATTCCACACTCTCTCCTTTTTCTATTGTGGATCACGGTTTTGTATTTTAAACCACCTCGAATACTATATCCTCTTGAAAATGAGAGTCGAGAACGCGAAATGGACATTCACAGTGACTTTTATCTCCACGACAATACATCGGCGAAGCACTTTAGCTACGGAGCTAACGTGATAGCATCGGGCTTAAATGCAGATAGAAACAAAAGAAATAAACCCCTGACTGGAAGGATAGACAGAAAATCAACAATACTATTAAACCATGGACCTGTAAATACACGGTTAATGCTTTCCAGCTTGGCGAAGCTTAACAATGCTGTTGCTAACGACGCAATTGAAGCTAAATTAGCAACGGGACCTCACAGAGCTATGATAAAAACATTAGCGCTCCACCTACGCCAGCCAGCCCTCATCTGCTCATCAACACCCGTGCTCACCTGCGTTCCAGCGATCGACGGAAGGACGAAGGACTTCACCCGATCATCCGTGCGGTCGGCGGCTAGCGTCGGATAGCGCGTCTGCTATCCAAGTCAAAGTCCTCCTGGTTGTGTTGCTGCAGCCAGCCGCTAATACACCGATCCCACCTACAACTTTCTTCTTTGCAGTCTTCATTGTTCATTAAAGAAATTGCAAAAGATTCACCAACACAGATGTCCAGAATACTGTGGAATTTTGAGATGAAAACAGAGCTTTTTTGTATTGGATTCAATGGTGTCCGAATACTTCCGTTTAACTATTGACGTCACGCGCATACGTCAACATACATAGACGTTTTCAACCGGAAGTTTAGCGGGAAATTTAAAATTGCACTTTATAAGTTAACCCGGCCGTATTTGCATGTGTTGCAATGTTAAGATTTCATCATTGATATATAAACTATCAGACTGCGTGGTCGGTAGTAGTGGCTTTCAGTAGGCCTTTAATACAATATTTCTTATCTTTGTTTCAAATATTTCTGCACGTGCCAATGACTGAGGTTCAGCACCATGGACAGCATCCCTGGCTTTTACAAGCAAAGAGCCGATTATGTCGTCATCAAGAGACAATTGAAAGTGGTTTCCATCTACAGTGTCTCTCTATAGATGTTGCCGGTTCTTTTTTCCCCAACCCACTGACGGCGTGGGAACCACGTGTCTACATGCATTTTCTGTCTCTCTGCCAAGTCAGATGGCACAGCCCAGCAGAAAGTAACCTGGTCCTTCAAAGTAAGAGTCCACTTAACCTTGTTGGAGGAACCGAACCCCACCAGTTTCATATGCGCATTCACCAAACCCTTATTTAGTGAAAAATAAAACAATATATTTTTTACAAATTCCACACCAAGTTATATGTTTTTTTTTACTGGTGCACAAAATTAACCGTGCATGAACATCACCTTGTTCAAAGAACAAAACCAACACAGTGCATGAACTCACAACAAATTACACACTTGCAAATCAGATGGAAAATTAAAGGGAACATTGTTTGGGGGTATCCATAATACGCCGATAGGGAGAAGTTTTTATTTACACGATGAGTCGGGTGTTTCTCGACCTCCGCGGTGGAGGCTCCGCCGAACCCTTGAGGCCGACTCACCGAACCCCTAGGGTTCGATCGCACCTAGGTTAAGAACCACTATGTGTAAATAAATGAACACTGAAATTCAAGTATTATATATATATATATATTTTTATATATATATATATATATATATATATATATATATATATATATATATATATATATATATATATATATATATATATATATATATATATATATATATATATATATATATATATATATCAGTGACGTGCAGTCAGGGGAGGCAGGTGAGGCGGGGCCTCACGTGCCATCATGGAAAGAAGAAAAAAAATGTAAAAAGAAAAACAAATAATTAAATTGTTATATGTATCCAGTGATTATACTATAAAGTTATTTTCCATTTAACTCCACCAGTTCTAGATTATTTTTATTCAAAATCGCTGAATTTTCACATTTGCCGTTCAAATACTGAGAAGAGACTTGCTGTGATCAGCAGCCAGTTGAGGCACGTTACTGTGTTGTGCCTCAACATGGATTGCGGACTCGGCTAACTGCTGGCTTGCTGTGCAGTGAGACCGTATTGCTATATGAACTATATTATACATTTCCATAGTTTAGTTAGCTGAGGTATATAATGTACAGTGTATTTTGTCAACAACTGTATGTGTGTAAGTATTTTTTGTGCTGAGCAATCATAAAACTGCTGCGAAGACGCACTGGCTGAGGCTCGCAGTAATCCCGCCTCCTGGCGGTAGAGAATGCACCCCCGCCGTAGAATGCACCCCCTGACGGGAGTGTTATATCAACTAAAGCCCACACTTAAACTTTCCACGTGCAAGATTGAATCTATTTAAAAAAGTTATTTAATAAGAAGCCAAAAAGTGCAGAAACAATAATGTTCGTGTTGGATGAGTTGTGAATGACTGCAGGGCCACAACATTAGGTACACCTGCAGACTGCAGCACGGATTTCATATTACATTCATTCACAACTCCTCCAACACGAACATTATTGTTTTTGCACTTTTTGGCTTCTTATTAAATAACTTTTTTAAATAGATTCAATCTTGCACGTGGAAAGTTTAAGTGTGGGCTTTAGTTGATATAACACTCCCGTCAGGGGGTGCATTCTACGGCGGGGTGCATTAATCCAGCACAACAGCGGCGCATGGAATTCATTTATAAGTAAAAGGTAAGACTATAATAACGTTTTTTTAATTAAATGTGCTTTTTTGTGTGCTACAGTTTGTATGTGTAAAGTTAAAGTTAAGTTAAAGTACCAATGATTGTCACACACACACTATGTGTAATGAAATTTGTCCTCTGCATTTCACCCATCCCCTTGATCACCCCCTGGGAGGTGAGGGGAGCAGTGGGCAGCAGCGGCGCCGCGCCCGGGAATAATTTTTGGTGATTTAACCCCCAATTCCAACCCTTGATGCTGAGTGCCAAGCAGGGAAGAATGCTGGTATGAGCTTTTAAACATAACCCGTTAACTGCTGCCAATCAAATGGTGAATAAGATACTCTTCAGGGTTCATATGTTTGTAAATCTGACTGTGATGAAGTCAGTGCCTCACCAGCCATGAACCTCACCGCACGTCACTGATATATATATATATATATATATATATATATATATATATATATATATATATATATATATATATATATATATATATATATATATATATATATATATATATCATACTTGCCAACCCTCCCGGATTTTCCGGGAGACTCCCGGAATTCAGCGCCTCTCCCGAAAACCTCCCGGAAGAAATTTTCTCCCGAAAATCTCCCGTAATTCAGCCGGAGCTGGAGGCCACGCCCCCTCCAGCTCCATGCGGACCTGAGTGGGGACAGCGGCGACAGTCTGTTTTCACGTCCGCTTTCCCAAGATACAAACAGCGTGCCTGCCCAATCACATTATAACTGTAGAATGATCGAGGGCGAGTTCTTGGTTTCTTATGTGGGTTTATTGTTAGGCAGTTTCATTAACGTCCTCCCAGCGCGGTAACAACACACAACAACAGCAGTCACGTTTTCATCTACCGTAAAGCAGATTGTCTGCCGTAAACAGCAATGTTGTGACACTCTTAAACAGGACAATACTGCCATTTACTGGATAGCCTCCGGTACACTGAAATTCAAGTATTTATTTTATTTATATGTATAATAAAATAAATAAATAAATATATAAATATATACATATATATATATATATATATATATATATATATATATATATATATATATATATATATATATATATATATATATATATATATATATATATATATATATATATATATATATATATAGTATATATATATATATATATATATATATATATATATATATATATATATATATATATATATATATATATAGCTAGAATTCACTGAAAGTCAAGTATTTCATACATATATATATATGAAATATATATGAAATACTGGAGTTGGTGAATTCTAGCTGTAAATATACTCCTCCCCTCTTAACCACGCCCCCCGCCCACCCCCCACCTCCCGGAATCGGAGGTCTCAAGGTTGGCAAGTATGATATATATAAAAGAAATACTTGAATTTCAGTGAATTCTAGCTATAAATATACTCCTCCCCCCTTAACCCCGCCCCGCCCACCTAAAACTCCCCACCCCCCAATCTCCCGAATTCGGAGGTCTCAAGGTTGGCAAGTATGGCCTTCAGTAAAAAAAAAGTTTGAGCGCCCACGCTTTGCAAAACAAAAAAATTGTCATTGCGCTTTTATTTTGAAGGTGCCAAGCGGATGCCGTGTGCCGGACGCTCGCGGTCTCCCCCCCCCCCCCCCCCCCCCCCAGCAGGTTGTTTAAAGTGACTCGTTGCACCTCTTCGCGCCCAGCCGGCGGTCGGTTGTCTGGACGGCAGCAGTCCGCGATTCTCCGTCAACTTTCCCGCCCCCACCTCTCCTCCCGCCGCCACATCTCCCGCGTATAGGCGGGAAAAAAGCGCGGGAGGCAATAAACATTTGCGCCCGGGAGCTGTTTCGGATTATTTAGGCCGAAAAGACGGATGAAATATTCATAAGGACTTTGGAGGTGGGAGAAAAAAAAAAAAACCCGGTATTGCAGCGATTCTTTCCGGTGCGCGGATGCGGTGAGGATTCTGCATCTCGCTTAAAAAGGAGCTTTACTATACACTTATTTACCGCTTTATGCAAAGATGCCAGCGACTTGCTGACGGACACCCGCAAACCCTCCCACCCTTCCTCCCCCTCCCACCCCCGGACGGACGGACGGACGCGCGGAGCCCTGCCATCCCTCCTTCACTAATATGCAATGGTTTTTTGTGCAGAAGCCGACAGCTGCCGCGCACCGCCGACTCCACGCTAGCGCCGCCGCATGCCTGTCCGCCGCTGCCGCCGCCGCCGCCGCCGCTCCTTCCCCCGCGCCGCGCGGCTTACGACGTCGACGTCATTCGAAGAGGAGCACTCGTCGGGGGCTCTTGACGCCGCGGCGGGAGCGCGGCAGAACCACCACCTCCTCCTCCTCCTCCTCCTCACCTGCTGAGGACCGCCGGCCTCCGGAGAGAAGCGCCGCGCTTTTCCCGCCGCACGGGGACGACGTCAAGGCGGGGGAACCGGGCGAGAAACCGGGCGACTTGCTTCTCCTCTTCCTTTCTATGGTGCAGATCGGGGGAGGCAAGCACCGTGGAACTGAGCCCGATTGCTGGCCGGTTCCGTTGGCATGCAAACAGGGGGGCGGACCGGCCCCCATGCGGTGGGTGAAATTTAGGCTGCCGCATCCGGTGCGCCTCTCGTCCCCCACCACCACCACCACCACCACCACCACCACCACCACCACCTCCTCCCCCGTCTCGGCCAAATCCATGCGGTTTATCTGGAGCAACATTTTCAGCAAAGGATCGCATATGCTGCAGTGTCTTTGTGGCAAGAGCCTGAAGAAACCCAAGAACCCAACTGGTGAGTTTTGCCGTGACTTTTTTTTTTTTTTTTTTTTTTTTGCCGTGACTGCGCTGCTGTTTTCTCTGCAGTTGTGCAGCAAGTGCACAGGAGAGGGAAGGGAGGGTGGTGTGGTGCACATATACAGTCAGTGCGTGGCAAAAAAAAAAAAAAAAAAAAAAAAAAAAAAAAAAGTGTGTGTGTGTGCTGAGATGCTGCGGAAAATGAAGTCTTTATGCAGCATGAGGCCAGTTCAGGCTCCACTAACCTGCGTGATTAAGCAGCACATGGCCTGGTTTCCACTCCCGCTGTGGGAAAGAAGAGCAAAAAGTGCCTCTGGTGTGTGTTAGGACTCTGCACAAACAATGCTTTGCTCAGCAGTGCCTGTCAGGGTGCTGACTTGACGCAATCAACTAGTAACTTCATAAACATTACAACAATCCACTATGGACTAGACCAGGCCTGGGCAGTTATTTTCACTCGGGGGCCACATTTAGAGAAACAAATGTGTCTGCGGGCCGGTATATGTATTTTTAGGACCACTAATACAAACCCTGTTTCCATATGAGTTGGGAAATTGTGTTAGATGTAAATATAAACGGAATACAATGATTTGCAAATCCTTTTCAACCCATATTCAATTGAATGCACTACAAAGACAAGATATTTGATGTTCCAACTCATAAACTTTATTTTTTTTTTGCAAATAATCATTAACTTAGAATTTCATGGCTGCAACACGTGCCAAAGTAGTTGGGAAAGGGCATGTTCACCACTGTGTTACATGGCCTTTCCTTTTAACAACACTCAGTAAACGTTTGGGAACTGAGGAGACACATTTTTTAAGCTTCTCAGGTGGAATTATTTCCCATTCTTGCTTGATGTACAGCTTAAGTTGTTCAACCATTGTTGTGGTATTTTAGGCTTCATAATGCGGCACATATTTTCAATGGGAGACAGGTCTGGACTACAGGCAGGCCAGTCTAGTACCCGCACTCTTTTACTATGAAGCCACGTTGATGTAACACGTGCCTTGGCATTGTCTTGCTGAAATAAGCAGGGGCGTCCATGGTAACGTTGCTTGGATGGCAACATATGTTGCTCCAAAAGCTGTATGTACCTTACAGCATTAATGGCACCTTCACAGATGTGTAAGTTACCCATGTCTTGGGCACTAATACACCCCCATACCATCACAGATGCTGGCTTTTCAACTTTGCGCCTATAACAATCCGGATGGTTCTTTTCCTCTTTGGTCCGGAGGACACGACGTCCACAGTTTCCAAAAACAATTTGAAATGTGGACTCGTCAGACCACAGAACACTTTTCCACTTTGTATCAGTCCATCTTAGATGAGCTCAGGCCCAGTGAATCCGACGGCGTTTCTGGGTGTTGTTGCTAAACGGTTTTCGCCTTGCATAGGAGAGTTTTAACTTGCACTTACAGATGTAGCGACTAACTGTAGTTACTGACAGTGGGTTTCTGAAGTGTTCCTGAGCCCATGTGGTGATATCCTTTACACACTGATGTCGCTTGTTGATGCAGTACAGCCTGAGGGATCGAAGGTCACGGGCTTAGCTGCTTACGTGCAGTGATTTCTCCAGATTCTCTGAACCCTCTGATGATATTACGGAGCGTAGATGGTGAAATCCCTAAATTCCTTGCAATAGCTGGTTGAGAAAGGTTTTTCTTAAACTGTTCAACAATTTGCTCACGCATTTGTTGACAAAGTGGTGACCCTCGCCCCATCCTTGTTTGTGAAGGACTGAGCATTTCATGGATCTACTTTTATACCCAATCATGGCACCCACCTGTTCCCAATTTGCCTGTTCACCTGTGGGATGTTCCAAATAAGTGTTTGATGAGCATTCCTCAACTTTATCAGTATTTATTGCCACCTTTCCCAACTTCTTTGTCACGTGTTGCTGGCATCAAATTCTAAAGTTAATGATTATTTGCAAAAAAAAAAAAAGTTTATCAGTTTTGAACATCAAATACTGTATGTTGTCTTTGTAGCATATTCAACTGAATATGGGTTGAAAATGATTTGCAAATCATTGTATTCCTTTTGTATTTACATCTAACGCAATTTCCCAACTCATATGGAAGTTTCCCAACTTCCATATGAGTACAAAACCTCACAATAATGTCTGATTGAATGCTAAAAACGCCTGAAAAAACGGAATGGAATTAAAAAATTGTTTACTGAATGAGACACCCAAAATGTGCATGGAAATAAAGAATGTGGGATTTACAATATTGACTATGAAGAATAAAACACTGAATATTGACAACATATGAACATCACACCCCCTCTCCATCCACATATTTTACAATCAAGCGAAATGCAACAAACACAGCGAAATATGAACGCGAAGGGTAAAATAAACAAACACTTACAATCTGATATATCGGATATATCACTAAGCTTTAGAACTTTGTTGTGAAAATCTCCTTCAGTGTCTGTCCCTGACACCCACATTTCAGGAAACACTCCGTGGAAACGCTCCCCGCCCACACTGCTTGGTGCCTCGTCAGAGCTGCTGTGACTTAGATGACCATAGTTACTAATTAGATTACCATAGTAACTAATTAGATTACCGTAGTAACTAATTAGATTACCGTAGTAACTCGTATATCATGCAAAAGCGCAGATTACAAACAGTGAAATACTTTGTTTAGTTCAAGACTTACAGTCATTAGAAAACATCACTGCACATCATAATGGCAGCTACACTTTCCATCTTAAATATCTAAAAAAATTATTTGGGAATATCCAGCGGGCCATATTGAAAAGCTTAACGGGCCACATGTGGTTCCCCGGGCCTTAATTTGCCCAGGTCTGGACTAGACTCTCACATTATCATGCTACATCAACTCGACGTCCATTGCACCCACATCTGCGGTCCCCTTCAAGGTTTCTCATTGTCATCACATTGGGTTGAGTTTTTCCTTGCCCTGATGTGGGATCTGAGCCGAGAATGTCGTTGTGGCTTGTGCAGCCCTTTGAGACACTGGTGATTTAGGGCTACAAAAGTAAACTTTGATTGATTGATTGATTCATTGATGTAAGGCCTCTCTTTTTGTGGCCCCTAAACACCATTCTGTTTGAGGCCCTATTCAGTTTTTAATGTTAGGGCAGGGATATTCAACTGAATTGGTTGGGGCGGTATAGCTCGGTTGGTAGAGTGGCCGTGCCAGCAACTTGAGGGTTCCAGGTTCGATCCTAGTCACTGCCGTTGTGTCCTTGGGCAAGACACTTTACCCACCTGCTCCCAGTGCCACCCACACTGGTTTAAATGTAACTTAGATATTGGGTTTCACTATGTAAAAGCGCTTTGAGTCACTAGAGAAAAAGGGCACTTCACTTCACTTTGGGGGCCACATTTTCAGAAAGCTAATGACCGGGGGTCCGGACTTCTCCCTTCAAGCCTGCTCAGTGGCCTTGTGGTTAGAGTGTCCGCCTTGAGATCGGTAGGTCGTGATGTCAAATAGTACAACTAAAGACGTTGAACAAATGACTACTGATTGCATCTGAAGTAAACAAGCTACAGCAACACCTTGGTTGCTGTTGCGTCTGACCAGTATTCCCTCTCAGGGAATTAAAGTCACTGGTCAATCCCAAATTCTTTCAGATGACATGTATGCAGAGTAAGAAGGACCATCAAGACAGAATAGGAATATTATCATGTTTTACTAAAGCTTTAGGAGACCAGCCCAATCGTCCTTTTTCATATCGACATCTCGGATTGGTCTAACATTCAAACGGAAGAGACAACTTCTTGAATATGAAGAAAGCCCCCACCCTGTCCAGAAAGGAATACAGCCTCATTGTTCTAATACAGATAAGATATAAAGGGAGTACTCCAACTCCTACATTCCGAGTCTTCAAGGTAAAGCACACAGTTTACTTGCGGACATAGGATAAAAAAAATAGAAAGAGTACAAACACTAGCTGCTTTAAACATGACTATGAATAAAGAAATAACTCTTAAACATATATGCGTTCTCCACATTGCATAAATTACATTCGGAAAAAAATGTGCAACTGCCAGAAAGGAGAGGACCTAAAGCGGTGCCTTGAGGAACACCTCAGTTATGTAAATGACAAAGTTGGACCCGAAGGTGTTCTACGTTTGCTAGCAAGGTTCAAATGTCAATGCAAGGATCTGCTTATGTGTTTAAGTAATTCCTACTGTAAACACTTCATAAAACTACTGTAGTTGTTAGTATTACATCTTATTGTATTGTTTCATACAATATTTATTAAGTAAAAGTTAGTTTTTCATGTTAAAATTGTGCTGTTTTGGGGGGGCCAAGCATCGAATAAATTGATTTCAATTCATTTCAATGGGGAACGTTGACTTGACATTCAAGTGTTTTAAGTTAAGAGCTCCGTCACAACCAGTTAAAATCGTAAGTAAACAGTTTTTTTTAGGCTCTAGTTATGAAAATATTAGATTTGATGAAAAATTTCTACTTCACGGAAAACAATTAAGCAATTAACAGCGTCATACGAGGGTTTACTGTATTACGAGCAGAATAAGATTTGGTTAAGGGAGTCTAAGTTTGTGTAGAACCTACAAAAATGTAGTTCAAGTACGTTTATATGTACTGTAGATAATTAGGAGGTAATGTAATACCTTACAAGTTATGTAAAGGTTAGTATTTGCACTATAAACATTGTCAACTACAATTCAGTTTGAGAACCACTGGTAGAGACAAACAACCAGCCATGCATTTTAGGTTAATAAAGGTTTATGCCGTTTTTGTTTTGGTTTGTTTATTGGTATGAAAAATAATGCAAAAAATATCCACAATATAGCAAACTTTTTGACCTTAAAGGCCTACTGAAATGAATTTGTTTTATTTAAACGGGGATAGCAGATCCATTCTATGTGTCATACTTGATCATTTCGCGATATTGCCATATTTTTGATGAAAGGATTTAGTAGAGAACAACGACGATAAAGGTCGCAACTTTTGGTCGCTGATAAAAAAAAGCCTTGCCTATACCGGAAGTAGCGTGACGTCACCAGAGGAAGGACTCCTCACATTCTACCATTGTTTACAATGCAGCGAGAGAGATTCGGACCGAGAAAGCGACGATTTCCCCATTAATTTGAGCGAGGATGAAAGATTCGTGGATGAGGAAAGTGAGAGTGAAGGACTAGAGAGGCAGTGCAGGACATATCTTTTTTCGCTCTGACCGTAACTTAGGTACAAGGGTTCATTGGACTCCACACTTTCTCCTTTTTCTATTGTGGATCACGGATTTGTATTTTAAACCACCTTGGATACTATATCCTCTTGAAAATGAGAGTCGAGAACGCGAAATGGACATTCACAGTGACTTTTATCTCCACGACAATACATCGGCGAAGCTCTTTAGCTACTGAGCTAATGTGATAGCATCGGGCTCAAATGCAGATAGAAACAACATAAATAAATCCCTGACTGGAAGGATAGACAGAAGATCAACAATACTATTAAACCATGTACATGTAACTACACGGTTAATAATTCCCAGCCTGGCAAAGCTTAACAATGCTGTTGCGAACGACGCCATTGAAGGTAACTTAGCAACGGGACCTCACAGAGCTATGCTAAAAATATTAGAGCTCCACCTACGCCAGCCCTCATCTGCTCATCAACACCCGTGCTCACCTGCGTTCCAGCGATCGACGGAAGGACGAAGGACTTCACCCGATCATCCGTGCGGTTGGCGGCTAGCGTCGGCTAGCGCGTCTGCTATCCAAGTCAAAGTCCTCCTGGTTGTGTTGCTACAGCCAGCCGCTAATACACCGATCCCACCTACAACTTTCTTCTTTGCAGTCTTCATTGTTCATTAAACAAATTGCAAAAGATTCACCAACACAGATGTCCAGAATACTGTGGAATTTTGAGATGAAAACAGAGCTTTTTTGTATTGGATTCAATGGGGTACCAATACTTCCGTTTATCTAGTGACGTCACGCGCATACGTCATCATATATAGACGTTTTCAACCAGAAGTTTAGCGGGAAATTTAAAATTGCACTTTATAAGTTAACCCGGCCGTATTGGCATGTGTTGCAATGTTAAGATTTCATCATTGATATATAAACTATCAGACTGCGTGGTCGGTAGTAGTGGGTTTCAGTAGGCCTTTAATTGCTATGGTTATTTTGTTCGAGAAAACCTTTAGTGTTGATGTTGGGTAGCACATTTTTACAGGTAGAACATTTTCTCAAAACACCGGTCAAACTTATCGTCTTCACCCTTATCAGCGTGGTGATTGGTTTGGGCTTTTTTTGTGTGAAGATACGATTTGACTCAAACTGGATTTAAATAAATGCATGTTTTGGAGTAATAGCGATATGCTACATGGGACACAAATAGCTTTAATGCACAATTTAACAATATCAAAATGAAGTACCGTAATTTCCGGACTATAAGCCGCACCTGACTATAAGCCGCACCAGCTAAATTTAGGGGAAAATACAGATTGCTCCATATATAAGCCGCACCCGACTATAAGCCGCAGGGTTTTGATGTGTAATTAGCGTAGTATATAGGGGTTCCTGCTACCACGGAGGGGATTGTCGGGACAGAGATGACTGTTTGGGAACGCAAAGCGTCCCCCTTATTAACAATAAATCTTTCAATCATTCAATCAAACTTTCGCATCTTTGACATGGCGAACAGCATTCGTGCAGAGTACAAATAATACAACGGTGCAAAGTAATACAAAGTGCTCGCCTGTACGTTATCAAAACAGCCTACCGGTATATGAAAAGTCAGTATTTAATCATTGTGTCATCGTCTTCCTCCTGCGTACTAAAACCACCGAAATCCTCTTCGTCGGTGTCGGAGAAGAACAGGCCGTAAATAAGCCGCACCCTTGTATAAGCCGCAGGGACCAGAACGAGGGGAAAAAGTAGCGGCTTATAGTCCGGAAATTACGGTAAATATAACTCTTAAAGAAAATAATATTCTGTTTGACTCCTGGTTGGTTGTTGGTGTTGCCCGGTGGACAACAAACCGGTCCAGGTTTCCACTGGTTTTGTCGTTTGATATTTTTTATGACCACTACTAACAGCAGTATGGCGTTTAACGTCACACAGTGTGCTTTGAAGACATAATTGCTCACTTTTTCCAGCCACATATTTTCCTTTTTCCCCAATCAAAATTGTATTGCTGCAGCCTTTTCATTGTGTTCCTCGGAGGAGAATGCTTTGTTACTCAAATCAAATCAAATCAAATCGGAGCTTTATTTGTCCATTCTTAACATGTACAAGACACATAAGAACTGAAATTACATTTTCGGCACAATCCTGCTAAGAGCAGACATACGTTACAGGGAGACAAGACGGGACCGCCAACGGATCAGCCACTTAGGGCGCTCCTTAAAAAGGTGGGAAAAAGGTGACATTGGGGAAGGGGGGGGAAGAGTAAAAAAAATATCAGTCTGAGGCTGGACCCTCAGGAATGGTCCAGACTGAGTCCGAGGAAAAAACCTCACATAGCATGGCACACATAAACATGGTACATGTAATCACAACAACTCGCAACAGAGTCATCCAACAGGACTTTGGAGGCCGGCAGCTGCTGTTGAGCGCTACTCAGCCCCCACAACCCCGGAGGAATTAAGCAGTGGTGAAGGCGTTGATTTGGGGAGGGGTGTGTGCGTGCATGTATGCCCAATTAACTTGGGTGAGATGTTGGAATTGTCTTTATGGGCCGAGGCCGGCCCCAAGAGTTCAAGAGTTCAAGAGTCCGACCCAGGTGCTTTTGAAAAAAAAAGGGAAAGGTCAAAAGCGTCCATCTTTGAGGAGTCCTCGCATGCGTAGCATCGGTCTCGGCGTCACCCCTGTCAGCCACGCTTTTGTGTTCCCGTTTGTTTTCTTCTGGTATTTTCGTCACACACGCCAGTGCCTCAACCAATGAGATGAGCCCAATTCTGTGTGGTAATGGTCATGTGTGAGGGGGCTGTCAGCTCATTGGTTCCGCAGCAGGTAAGGGCTTTACCGTTAAATGTAAATATAGAAGCGCCTTGCCTTGCAATAATGCCATTGACATATCAAAAACTGTTTTAAGGGAAAGGGAGTATGTTACACTCCTGGCAGACAGTACGACGCCTTCAAGGTGAAACAAAGAGTTTACTAGCGGACATAAGATAAAGACCCAAAAGTCGGAAAATATTAGCTGCTTCAAACATGACTACGAATTAGTGTTGTCCCGATGCCAATATTTTGGTACCGGTACTAAAATTATTTTGATACTTTTCGGTACTTTTCGATACTTTTCTAAATAAAGGAGACAACAAAAATTGGCTTTATTTTAACAAAAAATCTTATAGGTACATTAAACATATGTTTCTTATTGCAAGTTTGTCCTTAAATAAAATAGTGAACATACAAGACAACTTGTCTTTTAGTAGTAAGTAAACAAACAAAGGCTCCTAATTAGTCTGCTGACGTATGCAGTAACATATTGTGTCATTTTCCATTTTATTATTTTGTCAAAATTATTAAGGACAAGTGGGAGAAAATTAATTATTAATCTACTTGTTAATTTACTGTTAATATCTGCTTACTTTCTCTTTTAACATGTTCTATCTACACTTCTGTTAAAATGTAATAATAGTCGTTACAGGATCATACATTGGTCCTCATGTGTCCACGGACATATTTCCTGAGTTTATAAACATAATATAAATTAAAAAAAAAAACGAAAGAAGATGTTGTGATGCCAAAAAAAATCAACGTAATCATAGTAGTATCGACTAGATACGCCCCTGTACTTGGTATCATTACAGTGGATGTTAGGAATGAATCCACCAATGGTGTTTGTTTACATTGTGTTGTCGGTGAGCTACGGTGTGTAGTGAAGCATGTTTAGCTATTCCTCGTCCTGCAGGGATGATACTTGTAAGAAACATACTTTATTTGTCGCCAATGGAGGCGAGGATTAGTGATTTAGAAGTAGCTAAAACACTGCAGACTGCGGCTGGACTTTAGCTGCTAGCTAGCTAGCCATGTCTTAAAACCTCTAAAGGCCTTAGTGGCCACATGCGTGGACAGCACCTTTTAGCTCTTATTTCCAAAATTGTGTACACTACTGAATTGGGGTCTTATGGCCACTTATGTGGACACTTATACTGACAACTGGTGGTGTCAGAAGAGTATATCATACAATGGTATTTGGAAAAAAAAGTGTAAAAATAAGAATAAGCATGTCACTAAACATGAAGTACACGTTTGTTACTTATGGACTAAGTACATCATATAAAAAGATGATTCTTAGTTTTTATTCTAATTAGGGTCCAATAAGCCCAAATAGCAAAGAGAAATAAAAAAAACATGTAAACAAACCGCTTGGGCCTTAAGAGGTTTTAAAGCACCTCTTCCGGTGGGCGTTTCAGTGTTATAACTTCACCTGTATCGTTAGTTTTTCAGCCAAAATGCGTCCGTTCTCCCTTTTCTGTCTACACACTGTGTCTGCTTGTAAGTACTCAGTGGTTGTGCCCTACCGGATTAAGAAAGAACACTTAAATATATCTCATTCTCACACTTAACTAAATACGGGACAATTCAGTTTTTTAAGGGACGGTTGGCAACCCTAACTTAGGTGATTACCGTATTTTTCGGACTATAAGTCGCAGTTTTTTTTCATAGTTTGGCCGGGGGTGCGACTTATACTCAGGAGCGACTTATGTGTGAAATTATTAACACATTACCGTAAAATATCAAATACTATTATTTAGCACATTCACGTAAGAGACTAGACGTATAAGATTTCATGGGATTTAGCGATTAGGAGTGACAGATTGTTTGGTAAACGTATAGCATGTTCTATATGTTATAGTTATTTGAATGACTCTTACCATAATATGTTACGTTAACATACCAGGCACGTTCTCAGTTGGTTATTTATGCCTCATATAACGTTGTTCACTATTCTTTATTTATTTTAAAATGCCTTTCAAATATCTATGGAAGTTGAAAACCGCACAGCACATGTTCATCCCACAAATGCATAATGTAAAATGAAAATAAACATGTTTTTTTTAACAGTATTGGCAGGAGGCAGTGTTGCGAGATAGTAAAAACATTTTTTTGTTGTTTGCCGTTTCCCATCAGACTCACTGTGGCTGGAGATCAGAGATTCACATTGGCGGTGTCCCAGGACGCGGACGTGTTTCACACTATTGACATATTGACATCTGAGCGTTGGCCATGTGCAGTTTAGTCGTACAAGCCCAGGTTGGTCCCAAACATCGTCACGCCAAGCTTCAGTTTCTTTAAGTGTGCCCTGCATCCGTTCAGTGGTGCTTTGTCTTTTCCGCTGCTTCAAAAAAAAGAGAATGTCACATTTTAGGAGGTCCACGTTCATTTTTGGAGACGTCTCAGCTGCGTCCTCTCCTTGCCTGACCCCTGTATGCTAAATGTACAGTTTGCCGGTGTTTTAGTGATTACAAAGCACTAGCGGCGGTGCTTTGGCAGACTCGACAAACAGCGTCGCAGACGGCCACTTGAACTGACGGGTGGTTTTTGTCATACCGTAATATTGCTTACTCAGCGTTTGATGGCCTGCACTACTTGTATTGTGTGAAGGGTGCAGTGGGATGGCAAAACTCCAGTTTTGTGTCTACAGTACGTCCATCTGTTTGTGTCAGCATGAAGCGTATAAAGTAATAAATGCTACTAATACACATTATAGTACTGTGCAAAAGCGTTAGGCCACCATGACAGTTGTTCTGTTCCTACAGGATTTCGCAAAAGTCCTACCAAACTGCGCGGCCTCACATCTTCGTGTAAAGTCGGCAAGTTCCCTGCACGTTTTGGCCAATCAGTGTCATTTTTCGGCAATTTAATTTGTCTGTGAATGGTGCTCGAACACACCCGTCAACTGTGTAATCAAAAATAGAGATAAATAAATGCTTTAAAATGTAATGTCGGAAATTATCGGTATCGGTTTCAAAAAGTAAAATGTATGACTTTTTAAAACGCCGCTGCACCGATTAGTACACGGACGTAGGGAGAAGTACAGAGCGCCAATAAACCTTAAAGGCACTGCCTTTCACACACACAAGTGAATGCAAGCCATACTTGGTCAACAGCCATACAGGTCACACTGAGGGTGGCCGTATAAACAACTTTAACACTGTTACAAATATGCGCCACACTGTGAACCAACACCAAACAAGAATGACAAACACATTTCGGGAGAACATCCGCACCGTAACACAACATAAACACAACAGAACAAATACCCAGAACCCCTTGCAGCACTAACTCTTCCGGGACGCTACAATATACAACCCCCGCTACCTCCTACCCCCCATCAACCCCGCCCACCTCAACCTCCTCATGCTCTCTCAGGGAGAGCATGTCCCAAATTCCAAGCTGCTGTTTTGAGGCATGTTGAAAAAAATAATGCACTTTGTGACTTCAATAATAAATATGGCAGTGCCATGTTGGCATTTTTTTCCATAACTTGAGTTGATTTATTTTGGAAAACCTTGTTACATTGTTGAATGCATCCAGCGGGGCATCACAACAAAATTAGGCATAATAATGTGTTAATTCCACGACTGTATATATCGGTATCGGTTGATATCGGAATCGGTAATTAAGAGTTGGACAATATCGGAATATCGGATATCAACAAAAAAGCCATTATCGGACATCTCTAGTATAAACTAATAAATGCTACAAGCGTACAAGTAAGAAATGTCCTTACATGAACAATATTGCACTCTAAAACAGCACATTTGTCAATATAAAGAAGTATGAAATTGTTATAGTTACATACAGAGGCATATTAGAAAGTATACAGTAACAAACGTGTCCACATCCTTCAACTTACAGTACTCGTCATAAGTTTAACTTAATTATTGTGGCCACTAGGTGTCACCAAAAAAACCCAATTACGACTTCACTTCAATTTAAAGACAGCGTAGGTCTATTTCAGGCAGTTAATAATAAATGGGTTAGTATTTTTCATACCCATCATTGTTCTTTATCTTTTTTTATTTTTCTAAAATGATGTAGGATTCATGCTGACATCGTATCGGTTCAATATCGGTATCGGACAATACTCAAGACAATATCGGTATCGTGTTTTAATTAAAACAGTTGTATTGTTGATATCCATGGTCATTTGTATAAATGTTTTTTTATGTCCGTACGTGTTCGTATTGTTACCGTCAACTTCCTCATGATCGTAAAAAGTTAGAGCATGTGTTCTTAACCTTTTTGACCTCGGGGCCCAACTTTTCCACACTACATCGGGCACCTGGGACCACTCGAATATTACAACTTAATTAGTAAACTTACTTTTTTCAATAATCATATCTAACCTATACGAAGGTCCTGAGTTCCATCCCGGGCTCGAGTTTGCATGTTCTCCCCGTGACTGCGTGGGTTCCCTCCGGGTACTCCGGCTTCCTCCCACCTTCAAAAACATGCACCTGGGGATAGGTTGATTGGCAACACTAAATTGGCCCTAGTGTGTGAATGTGAGTGTGAATGTTGTCTGTCTATCTGTGTTGGCCCTGTGATGAGGTGGCGACTTGTCCAGGGTGTACTCCGCCTTCCGCCCGAATGCAGCTGAGATAGGCTCCAGCGCCCCCCGCGACCGGGACAAGCAGTAGAAAATGGATGGATGGATGGATATTGTTGCGTCTGACCAGTCTACCTCTCAGGGAATTAAAGTCACTGGTCAATCCCAAGTCCTTTCAGATGACATATATGCAGAGTAAGAAGGACCATCAAGACAGAATAGGAATATTATCATGTTTTACTGAAGCTTCAGGAGACCAGCTCAGATCAATACAGTCATACCGTCATCTCGGGATGGTCTAACATTCAAACAGGAAGAGACAACTTCTTGAATACGCAAACAGCACCCACCCTCTCCAGAAAGGAAATCAGGCTCATTGTTCTACTACAGATACGATATAAGGGAGTACTCCAACTCCTACATTGCAAGACTTCAAGGTAACACACACAGTTTACTTGCAGACATATTCCTAAAAAAATAGAAAAAGTACAAATGGAAAAACACTAGCTGATTCAAACATGACTATGAATAAAGAAATAACTCTTAAACATATATGCATTCTCCACAATATCTAACCTACTTTCGGTTTAAAACCTTGTCAAATGATATGAAAGCATGTGTTAATCACAAACATTATTATTTATTTAACACATAAACCTTAGACTAAGGTCAGGCTGATTAGAAGAAATATAAGTATTAACCAAATGTACTGCATAAGATGGGACTTATGAATAACTGATGAAAAATACATTTACATACAATTATGTTTTTCTAAAATAAACTAAATTGATAATGAATATGTTTCTTAACTAAACAATGAAATTAAGTTTAGTCATAGTTTTTGCGCTTAGGAAACTTCTTTGACATGGGTGTCAAACCTACGGCCCGAAGGCCGGATCAGGACCGCGAACAGGTTTTATCTGGCCCGCGGGATAAGTTTGCTTAGTATAAAAAATTAACCTGAAATTTTTGAATGAAAGAAACAGCTGTTCTAAATGTGTCCACTGGATGTCGCAATAGCAATTATTTGTATCTGTGTAGATGATGCTACATATGTACCAAATAAACCACATGATGTTTGTACATCAGTCGAGGGAAATGAGCAAACTACATAAATAACATAGTGTAATTTGATTTTGATATAATTTTTTTATTCCGATAGATTGAAAATTAACACCAATGAGTAGACTGATGAACATTATCACATAATTTATTCAGAAAATATAAATATTAACAAATAAAGTATATATACTATTAACCGTAACAGGTAATTGTAAAAAAAAAACAAAAAAAACAAAAATATTATGATTTGTACAATTTCAGAATGTGCTTGTTCTATTTTTAAACAAAGAAAACAATCTTAAATTGTCTTTATTATTAAGTTATCGTGCCGTGGTTTTACCAGTAGATTTTTCTCCATGTGGCCCCCGATCTAAAATGAGTTTGACACCCCTGTTCTATGAATTTAGCTGCAGGCTTCTTCTGTTTGTTTGTTATTGTCATTACTGCCACAAGTGGTGGTAAAAGTGTATTACAACTGAGTACCGCTGCGCATAGACATATATAAAGCTAGATGACTCACCCGCGCTGCTGGCCGATGGAGACCGACGTTGCCACATGGCGGCCATCTTGCGTCGGGCAGCACGCCCACTCATAACATGAATGTCTATGGTGCATGTACTATTGAAATAACCATAGCTTGCTCAATTTTCAACCGATTTTCAAACGGGTTGGTTTGTTATAAACGTCAGAGATGTAGTTATGATACTGCATACTTATAATGGACTTTCATATGAAAATAATATTAAGCAGATAGGTAAAGCAATAGCTATACACACACACACACACACAGTATTTATATTACACATTTACCGAGATATTTTTTATATATAAAAAAAAATATATATATATATAAATAAATAAATACAATTCCATTTATTTTATTATATTGTTAATATTTATGTTATTTTATAATACATTTTAAAATTTAAATATATTTACATTTTATATATAAAAATCTGTCTCATGTTGCCACTCTGTAAGCTAAGAGTTGTTAATTTAGCAATGCCTTAGCTTGAATGACAGGGACACAACTAATGACAATAGCATAGATATTCACACCTTTATCAGAAGAACCAAACCAACATAAAATTATCTCACAGACAGTAGGTCCTGGCCAGTTCTGTCTCATTTATCACAAATATTTTGACATTAAATCTTCATATCGTCCCATTCCTAACCAATACCTTCCATAACCTGAAACTTTCTAGAAACCCATGAAGGTCTGTGATTGGTTTTGTATTTAGGTTCTGGATTTGGAAACAAATCCAGAACCTTTGAAATGCGTTACCACTACACAGCACGGTGCGCTGAGTTCCTGTAGTCGAAAAAAGCCCAAGAACAACTTGGTGTGGTGTGGAGGGGATGTAGGAAGCAGGGGCAGGTGGGGAGAGATGGGGCTTCAAGGTTCAAGGTTATTTTATTTTGTCTTGGAGACAAGGACCAGCTGCACACAATACAATACAGTACAACACAAAACCAATAAGACACACGGTGCACACACAGTTGGAGCTAATGCCCTTTGAAAAGGACTGCTTTGGTGAGCTTCTGTCTCATGTTGCCACTCTGTAAGCTCAGAGTATTGATTTTTGCAATGTGGTGCAGCCTTAGCTTGAAAAACAGGGACACAACTAATGTTACCAGCGTATGGTGGTGACTGTCAATGCCATACTGTGTGTCGCCGATGTGCTCCCCGAGCAAAAACACATCCTCTGAACCTATCCTCTTCCGCACAATGTAGAGGACCTCTAGCAGTTTGATGGGCTGTGATCGTCTGGAATCTGCTGATGCCTGGCGAATGACCCACTCTGCTGCCCTGACGACCCTCACCGTGCCTTCAGACGGAATCACCAGGCCTCCATTGTTTCTTAGAGTCAGCAGGTGGTAGCTCTTGTCCTTACTGGCAGATGCAGCGTCCGTCACCAGGCTGGCACGGCAGACATCACAGGACAGCTTCTTCACCGTCCGTCGCACAACAAATCCTGAAATTAGAGGTAGACCGATTAATAATATAATAACTTATAATAATAATTAATAAGCATGGGGAAATTAGGGGGACATTTCTTTTTTAGTACTATCGTCTGATTAATTGGCCATCGTTTTCCCCCAGATTTTGACTATTGGCACTATCGGTTATAGGCAAAATACACTATCGGTCGACCTCTACCTGAAATGTACACGAGAGCGTTGTCCACAAGACCATCGAAGCGGGTGGGAAGGTAGCTGTGGTCATGTACAAGGGCAGGAATGTCAGCAAACGGGGATGGAAGATCTTCTCTTTGTTCTGCAGAGGACATATCTACAGCTGACAGGTTTGTAGATGTGTCGATGTGGTAGGACTGGGCAGCAGAGGACATTGCTACAGCTGGTAGGGACTCTGTGTCATCCTGTGCAGTCACATTGCCTTTGCTGCTTGGTTTAACAACCCCACACCGGGCCATCAGCTTTCGGAAGATGTACTTGAACTGGCTGGCATTAGGGTTGTTATTCCAGCCACCTTAAAATAAACACAAGATATACGAGTATATTACACATATATATTCAATATATCTTTATGCTTTAAAAAAAAAAAGACAAATTAGAACTAGCCACCCCTGAATGATCTTTCCACATAAATTAAGTTGAATGACATCATCATACAATTCAGACTGTATCACAGTGGTGACAAATTCTGCAAACAGATAGACAAACACACAGACATTTTACTAAATACTAAAAATAGTTTGTGACACTTCCAGATACTGTATATGTCTTCAGAACCACATTTTTCCCAAAAAAAAACAAAAAACATATGGACCGACAAACTGAAAACAATACGAGCATTTGCTGACACTTCGTGTCACTTAGTGTTGCGGCTGGTAAATATGAATTATGAACCCTACCGGATGCTCTGATGGAGTTAAAGAGAAGCTCCAAGTGGTCCTGGCTGAACCTGTAGGTCAGGACATATCGCTGTCCTTCAAGCAGCACAGGAACCATTGACATCAACGTGTCGATATTGATGATGAAGCCCAGGATAGAGAGGAACCTTCAAAAGCAAATATTGTATTACTATGATGATCCTGCCAAAACAGGACACAAGAAAGCAGGGATGCAAACACAAACGGTATAGGGTGAAAATAGTGAATGCTCCCAGAGCAGCACTTCTCAGGGAGCTGCCAGGGCAGACACAAATCCACATTTCACACAATTCACTTCATTGCCACATTTGGGGGAAAAAAGGGGGCCGTAACCTAAAGCTGACTAGTTTGCATCCCTGATCTTAAATGTATAATCAGTGTGAGGTTTAGGATCCTTAAAAATACTTTTAGGACACTAAACCTGCTTGAATCAATTCACAACAGAGCATGCAGACCATGCAATACATACCATTTTGACACCTGCATCTGGGGGGGGGGGGGGGGGGGGGACTGAACACAAGAGAATTGGAACAGAGACAAATTTGCAGACAGCAAACACATTGGAGCAAGATAGTATCATATGAATAATACGTACCACTTTATGAACTCAATGCAGAAGAGTAGGGCATCTCATTAACTCGATGCAGACAGGAAAGAGCATCTTATGAACTTGATGCAGAAGAGTAGAGCATCTCATGAACTCGATGTAGACAGGACAGAACATCTTACAGGACAGAGCATCTTATTAACTCGATGCAGACAGGAGGACAGAGCATCTGAACTCGATGCAGAAGATAGTAGAGAATCACATAAACTTGATGATAAACAAGAGAACAGAGCATCTCATGAACTTATGTCATGGACTTTAGGGATGCACTGAAACCGGTAGAGTTGAGCTGTTGGTAATCGTTAGTTTTACCTTAGATAATTTAATGATTTGTAAATTGACTACTTGTATACATCTAACGAAGAATAAAATAAACCCTTATTTTCTAAATCAGCAGTCTCATTCTGATAATTTCATTATAATAAAGAATTTGTACTGGGTATTGGCGACTACTCAAAAGTTGAGTAGTTGTACTTATACTTGTGTGGGGGGAAAATGGTATCAGTGCATCACTAATAGAACAGTCACTATTTTAAAAGACCTCTTTGTTCGGTAAAGGGGTGTGCCATCTTCCATCTTCAAAGTCAGCAAGTACCCCCTAGCTCTTGACAAGAATTCCCTGGTGCTTGTCCAGTTCCTTGAACCAAGGGGGGCTTTGAACCCTTTGGCTCTGGGATTGCGGCTGTTCAATATGTCAAACAGCCTGTCCGTTATCTATAAACAAATATCTAAATTAACTGGAAGCACTGAAATCATCACCATAACTGGGTGTCAACAGGTATCAGATAGTAAACATCTAAGTATGATGAATAGTTTGATTCCTCTCCATTTCCTCTGTGGCTGTGCTTTTTAAAATTAAATTGCTGCACTGCGTTATACCTGTAAATCTGAGATGTGACAATAAGGGTGCTTCTGAGGTAAGTATGAGGTAGGTATAAACAGTTTTATCCAAGTGCTTGCATATTGTTGAATTTGAGGATGGTCATAATTATTTAATCGTTCCCGATGCCCAAATTCAAATGTTAATGTATTAATGTTTTGTTATATAACGAACAACACAAATAGAAGATCTACAAGCGGTGTGTTGTGAACTTTCAGATCTGGTATTTTCACGTTTTTGTGAAAACTTAAAATCTGAAATCGCTCACCTGTGATGACATGATAAAATGGGAATGCCACCAGGATTAAAGGGGTTAAAGCAATTAATCACTCAAATGTTGTTAAGAACAGTAGAATATTGGAAAACGATTTTGGTCAATGATGCAAATCCCTAGCTGTATTACCTCAATGAATTCTGAAGTAGCCTCACAGTCTTTGAACTCTGCATAGCCCATCTCCCGCAAGGTGCGGAGCGCCACTGCCACAGAGTTACTCAAAGTCTGAGCAGCCAGGGAGACCTTGATTGAGTTTATAAGGAGATAGTTCAAATGAAGAGCACATTAGCGCTACAAGATACAAACATCATCACCAGGGATAAAAACACAATAAAGCCCTAGAGCCCATTTCTATTGCGGCCCTCTATACATAAATCATCATACAAACATACCTTCATCTTCTGATTAGCAAAGTTCACATGCTTATCTGTGACTCTGTTGGCAGCATGTAGTCCACTTTTCTTTTGGACATTGTTCAGATGAACTATGTACCTCCAATTGATGCTGCCAGTGATGCTTCTAATTGGGCTGTATGCCTGCAGAATCAGAATCTTTTTTCACTGCACACGTCAAATGTAAAGCACCATATTCTCCACAATTATGTAAATACAATCAAAATGTATAAAAAGCAGAATCGAATCAACCAGAGCAAATAGGCAATAATCAGCATTTACCTGCAACATATTGCGTGTCAGCTTCAGCATGTGGCAAGCGTCCATCATAACAAAAACATTGTCATGGGTTACTGGATGTGGGAAATGGGTCTTCAAGGGCTCACAGGGGTTTGCCTTTAGATCGCACCCAAGTTGGGTGCACATACTGACATTGGATGCATGACCATCCATTGTCATGCACACCACCCTTATCTGACGATGATGCAGCTCTTCTAATGCATGCTCTACCAAGACTTTCTGTGTTTCTGGTGTGAGGGACTTGGTCAAATAATACGCAATTGGAGCTTTCCAATAACCTTGAAGCCCAACCACCATAAACACAAGAGCCTCGGAAGCAATGTCAGTCTCATTCAATCGATCCCCCATGTCCACAAATCCAGACATTGTTTGTGTCTGAGGATCATATTGGATGTGCTTTTTGATGGCCATGGCATCCAGCATCAGAGTGACACATCCGTACTTGGCCTCATCTTCCTGACGCCGTCTTTCCAGCATGTCCAACATCATTTTATTGAGACCAGGTTTGGCATCAAGAGAGCTCAGCCACCTTAGTAAAAATAAAAAGTAGCCATTTAACCACGTAGCCATTTAACCACTAAACCAAGCATCCCTATTGTGGACACTGGACATACTAAAAATAGCTACAATATCAAAATGTATCAGCATGAGACATGGGGCTCTATTTTCGTGCCGGCGGTAAGCGGCGTTATGATCGTCCTGATTCACCAAAATAGAGCCCATGAGCTGTTAGATCAGTAAGTTTAACCATTCATGATAATACAGTCTGTAGTGCTTAAGTGGTTAATGTAATTTAGTTTAAAATTAGACATCATGAAGAATACCTTTGCAATGAACTGGGATGTGGGAGGTGAATATGCAGAGTCTCTCTCAGGTAGTGATATGCCTTTGGACCATGCAGATGGAGCGTAAGGGCAAAATCTCTCTGGGCCTTGGTGTACTCTACGCCCTGCCTCGACAGGAGGTGAACCGGAAGATCTGAAATTCAATTAGTAAAAGTGATTTAGTAGGTCTCCTTTTAATAGTAACTAGGAAGTCTAACAAAGAACATAAAATACACAAAATATTCAATGTAATATTTTTATTTTACCTGAGTAGCATTCAAGCTTGTCTTTCAGCTCTTCGTTGATGAGATTTTTCTCCTTCAGTTCCTCCAGAAGAGCCCGCATGTTTTTCTTGGCCCTCCTTTCTCTCGCCAAGGCATTAGTCTTCTCCCGCTGCAGTTTCCTCACTCTCGCTGAGGCTTCTTTGAGTTTGGCCTTTATAGCCTTGGGGCAAGCAGGCAATGCGTATAGGTGGTCAGTGGCCTGCCGCTTGCGGCTCTTTCGCCTCTCTCCAGTGGCTCCCTGTTGCTTTGGCAAAATATACAAATATATAAATATTAGTAATATGTTAATTAATAACAGTTACTTTTTTAACAATTCAATGTTCACTTATCAATGCTGTGAGCCTAAATCAATTTTTATGTTCTCCAATTCTCCAACAGAAAACACAACTCAGCATACTTTTAAGAAATTGATCTTAATAGGCTTGTCCCCTTATAAGGCAAAAATATGTTTTGTGGCTCTGGACAAAAATGACTCTTTTGATTGTAAAGGTTGCCTACCCCTGGGTGTAGTTTCAATGTTCGCACATGTTTATTCATCCAAGTGTATGAGTGACAGAGCAAGTGAGATAGCCAGTGGTTCTCAAACTTTTTACACAGAGTACCACCTCAATATAATAATATGACAAGCCAAGACCAATGGACACATTTGTCCGTGTACGGACATGTTGATGACACCTGGACATTCCACATGCAAATACTCACAACATCAGGCTGAGGTTCATCCTGAGACAAGTCCATTGGCAGGTTGTCTTCCGCTCTTCTAGCAGTGGTTGTGCTTCTTGTTGCTATCGGCTAAAATAAACATAAGAGTGAAAAAAAACATATTGAGTGTCTAAAATGTGCTGTAATAAGCAACACATTATTTCTTCCTAAACTTGCAGAAAGAAAAACTAAAGTGTGACATTTAATCACATATTTATATATTGATATATCAATCTTATACACCTTGAATTCTTGTTGGTCAATGATACACATACCCTTTGAAGATGAGCTGGAAAGTTGAAAATTGTTGGCACAACACCATCTTTAAGCCGGACAGTCTGCCCCGTCCTGTCAAAATCCTCACTCCTAAAGTGCTCACTGCAGAGCACTGTCCTGCCAGAGGCAACAAAACCATCCCTTCTTAGGGCAAGTTCCCACTGCCTCTTCCTCTCTCCGGTTTTGGGAAACCTTAAAAACGTGAGAAAGGTAGCCAGATATATAAATTATTGTCAACATTTTCCACCCTTCTTTCCTTTAACATTAAGGGTAAGGACAAAAATACACACCTAAATTATCATATTTTTGGGGTAATTGTATGTATGTATGTATGTATGTATGTATGCATGTATGTATGCATGTATGCATGTATGTGCATGTATGCATGTATGTACTTTAAGAATAAGACAACCACACTAAAAGAGTTATAAGAAAGGTGTCCAAAAGAAACATTCAATTGTGTAAAAAGCCTTGGGTCAACAACAATCTTGCAATACTATTATCTCACATAGCCCCGCTGTTCCTGTGTAGCAGGACCTGTATTGTACATACATCCACTAAGTAACTAACGATTATCCTAATTATAGTCATAATATTGTCATATCTTACCGGTGAAAGGTGATCCCACGGGTTCTCGTTTTGAGACTACGGCGATTAGAGCATCCGTAGGCTGCACAAAAGTCAGGCATCTTCACTGGTAGGCGTAGTTCTGTAAACACAAAGCCAGCAATTTCCTGTATCATAATGTAAGATGTTTTTAACAAACCAAACCGCTTGGAAATCATGTGCAACTTAAGTTATGTTGAAAAGAAAGAGCAATTCTGCCTCTCCCACTGATCCTTTTCCCATGAAACGAGCTAACAAAATTGTTCAGCTAACTTAGCTAACGTTAATAGGTACAGCTGGCCAGGGACAAACATACAACCTTATTTTTTAAGTCGTTTTTCGAACAGAAAAGCTGCAATTTCAACATGTCCAAGCATCCTGAATCATAGCCACGTTAATAACGTGTGTAATAAACAAAACCGTTTGTAAATCCGTCAAGATTTCAGCGAGTTAAGAGTATTTTTGTTTGTGCAGATCACTCACCTTACAACAGCTACCATAGAACGTACCAGAATAGTTGACCGTCACAAGATGGCCGCCGGTGAACTACGCTGGAGACTCCGCCTTGCGCCATCTACTGATATATATCTATGCCGCTGCGGACCACAGCTGAGAAACACATTTTTTTTGGCGACCCTCGAGCATGCCCTTGCCATGTTAAGAAACACTGCGTTAAAGAGTCAAACCAAAAAAATAACAGTAATAACATTGTTTTTTTACATATTATTTCAATGAGAATACCTTTGGCTAAGTAATGCAATGTCATTACTGAGAAATGTATTTCTTGCATGGACTGTTACCTTTTACTTTTGTGTAGGGGGGAAACACAGTATATTAGGTATTAGGGCTGTGAATCTTTGGGTGTCCCACGATTCAATTCAAAATCGATTCTTAGGGTCACGATTCGATTCAGAACCGATTTTTTTTCAATTCAACACGATTCTCGATTCAAAAACGATTTTTTCTTTTTTTTTTCTTTTTTTTAATGAAAACAATACACAACAATACCATAATAATGCAATACAATTTCAAAACAAAACCCGACCCAGCAACATTCAGAATAGCAATAAACAGAACAATTGAGAGCAATTGAGGACGCGGAAACAATCTAAAAGTAGTGAGACAAAAATGAATATTATCAACAACAGTATCAATATTAGTAACAATTTCAACATAGCAGTGATTAAAAATCCCTCATTGATATTATCATTACAAACATTAATAATAAAAAAAGAACAATAGTGTCACAGTGGCTTACACTTGCATCGCATCTCATAAACTAAATGTCTAATGATAATGTCAATGAGGGATTTTTAATCACTGCTATGTTGAAATTGTAACTACTATTGATACTGTTGTTGATAATATTCATTTTTGTTTCACTACTTTTGGTTTGTTCTGTGTCGTGTTTGTGTCTCCTCTCAATTGCTCTGTTTATTGCAGTTCTGAGTGTTGCTGGGTCGGGTTTGGTTTTGGAATTGGATTGCATTGTTATGGTATTGCTGTGAATTGTTTTGTTGGATTGATTAATTAAAAAATAAATAAATAAAAAATGTAATAAAAAAAAAAAAAGATTTTTAAAAAATGAGAATCGATTCTGAATCGCACAACGTGAGAATCGCGATTAGAATTCGAATCGATTTTTTCCCACACCCCTATTAGGTATATAAACACATAGTGTCATTCTTGGTATTGTTGTTTCCCTACGTCACTTTTATGCGGCTGGCATTGGGTCAGTGCATGTTCAATGGTCCTGTGAGGGTGTAAGTAGAGAATGGGTGAGTGGTCCAGACAGACACTGGGGGACATTCAGCCTGATTTACATGAAGTATTATTTTCCTTACCTCAGCGTCACGGGTCATGCGGTATGTAGTGTGACCTAGATCGGAGGCTTTCGGCCTTTTATAGCCTATGGTTGAAGATGCGCACATACTCGCTCGCCGCCTCTGGAGAGTTGCCATCAAGGCGACGTGCTTCATATTTTATTTAAAACGCTCACGGTTCCGTGCCAGCTCCGACTCTCGAAGCCCGAGAACCTCGCGCACATAAAGTACATTCCGAGTTTGGTTTGCACGCTGACAAATATCAGATTAGATCACAAATGTTTCCCTCAGCTTTCCAAAGTTTAACAGAGCACTGAGAGCCACGGGGGACGTGTCCTCTACGGTCAATCCAGAGAAGCTGCATGCATGTGCGTGTCAGTGAGCTCATTAGTTTGCGGCTTCATTGTCCAAAGAGTCTGACTCTGCAGAAAAACGCCATGACTTTGCTGTGCTGTACTTGTTGTGTACGTCATACTGAGCACACACACACACACACACACACACACACACACACACACACACACATGCACGCACACATGAACACACTTTCTTGTACTGTGACCTGAGAAAAATGCCTACCTCTTTAGGACCGCCCTTTCTAGATATATAAAGAGTTGTATTTGCAACATTAATAATATATACATACTATGCAAATATAAAAAAGGTAAGCTTTTAGTACATTTTTAATTTTTTTAATTTTTTTGTTTTGTTTTTTAATCTTCTTTACTTCAAGTTATTACTAGAGATGTCCGATAATGGCTTTTTTGCCGATATTCCGATATTTTCCAACTCTTAATTACCGATTCCAATATCAACCGATACCGATATATACAGTCGTGGAATTAACACATTATTATGCCTACCGGTAATTTTGTTGTGATGCCCCGCTGGATGCATTAAACAATGTAACAAGGTTTTCCAAAATAAATCAACTCAAGTTATGGAAAAAAATGCCAACATGGCACTGCCATATTTATTATTGAAGTCACAAAGTGCATTATTATTTTTAACATGCCTCAAAACAGCAGCTTGGAATTTGTGACATGCTCTTCTTGAGAGAGCATGAGGAGGTTGAGGTGGGCGGGGTTGGTAGGGGGTAGCAGGGGGTGTATATTATAGCGTCCTGGAAGAGTTAGTGCTGCAAGGGGTTCTGGGTATTTGTTCTGTTGTGTTTATGTTGTGTTACGGTGCGGATGTTCTCCCGAAATGTGTTTGTCATTCTTGTTTGGTGTGGGTTCACAGTGTGGCGCATATTTGTAACAGTGTTAAAGTCGTTTATACGGCTACCCTCAGTGTGACCTGTATGGCTGTTGACCAAGTATGCCTTGCATTCACTTGTGTGTGTGAAAAGCCGTAGATATTATGTGACTGGGCCGGCACGCAAAGGCAGTGCCTGTAAGGTTTATTGCCGCTCTGTACTTCTACCTACGTCCGTGTACACAGCGGCGTTTTAAAAAGTCATAAATTTAACTTTTTGAAACTGATAATTTTGAAACCGATACAGATAATTTCCATTATTACATTTGAAAGCATTTATCGGCCGATAATATTGGCAGTCCGATATTATCGGACATCTCTAGTTATTACAGTATGTCTCTATATACATATTTAATTATTTTTCAAATTAATTTTTGGCCAAAAGGGGGCGCATTTCAATTTCTTACACACACTTGTTATTACATATGTTGGCCAGAGGGGGAGCACTTCCAATTTTGACACACACTTGTTATTTCATATGTTGACCAGAGGGGGAGCACTTTTAAAACTGATACAGAGTAAATTAGAAAAATCCCTCCTTTTTGGGACCACCCTAATTTTGATAGATTTCACCACCAGGGGTGCAAACGAGATCTGTATTTTTTTTTTTTTTTCTTAAGGCCGATGACAAACGAGTCACGGACCACAGATGGCCCCTGTGCCGCATTTTCGGCAACCCAGCTGTAGAAGCTAACTGTTAATGGCCACTATAGTTTTAGTACCGTAGTGTATTTGTTCATCCTATGGTCACATATGGGACGCGGGTTGTCTGACGTCAGCACCGGAAGTCGTACAATCAGCTGTTCACCTGGCGGGATTTTTCGGGGATGAATAGGGAAGTCCTTCTTTAGCTGCCGTCTTGTTTTATCATATATTGCTGCCTTTGCACCTGTCAATGTTTACTTTTCTATGCACATTAAATCAACAAAAAATCCTGACTTTGGAGCAATGTTCACAGACTCTATTATTTGGCTCTCTATTAGATGCAATGGTTTTCCGTATTGGGACCATGATTTATGTCCTAACTGGTTCACCGGTCCTCATGGAAGGTACTTTTCCTTGTTGATGTTGATGGAAATACAAGAACACACAAACACACACACACACACACACACACACACACACACACACACACACACACACACACACACACACACACACACACACACACCACACACACACACATATGTTCTCAGTGCAGGTCATATAATACAATGTTTCCCAACCAAGGAAACATCTGACTGCACATTACCAAACCAAACAAAAATGGTATACTGTATGATAGCAACAGGTGCATACACAGTAGAGGTGGGAGTCTTTGGGCGCCTCACGATTTGATTAGATTTCGATTCTTAGAGAGACGATTTGAATCAGAATGGATTCTCGTGTCGTATTATTTGGTATATAAGGTATAATACATCCTTTTCAAAACAGGTTACAGGTTACAAAAGCTGCTGACGCAGGGTTTATATGTGCAGTGTTGGCCTCAAAAATATTGTTTTAAAATGTTTACTTACAAAAATCACGGAGTCAATATCATAAAAGAAAATCCCAACCCAATCCCAGCTTTACAATAACTAAACAAAAAAAGGAAAAACAAAAATATATAAAAGTAACCAATTTAAAGAAATAAAAAAACAATGTTTTTGTCATCATGTGCCGGCATTTTCTTGCCCACAGGAGCCACTTCCGTAATTTAGCGGAGATTCACACACACAGCAAAAAAAAACAACAGCTAATGCTAACGCAAACAAGAGCGATATGTTTGTTCCAAAGAAAAGAAAAGTGTTGTCCGTGGTTTAGATCTGCAGCAACAGACGTGACTGCACACTGCAAAGTTTGATTATAAAAGACAGCAGCACAACAAACTTATTCCAGCATCTGATATCAAAGCGTTAAGATTTACGTTTGTACATTAAAGTTGGAGTTGAGTTTTTTGCACGCAATTATATGCTACATTTTTGTTTACCGAAGTTTCCATGGGAAACTCTATATTGAATAATTTTATTAGATCGACAAACCCCAAAACCAGTGAAGTTGGCACATTGTGTAAATGGTAAATAAAAACAGAATACAATGATTTGCAAATCCTTTTCAACTTATATACAATTGAATAGACTGCAAAGACAAGATATTTAACTTTCGAACTGGAAAACGTTGTTATTTTTTGTAAATATTAGCTCATTTAGAATTTGATGCCTGCAACATGTTTCAAAAAAGCTGGCACAAGTGGCAAAAAAGGATGTTATGTTTGACTAAGGGGAGATGACGACACAGACCACTGGGGGCTATGTAGCTCTAAAATTTACACTACCGTTCAAAAGTTTGGGGTCATATTGAAATGTCCTTATTTTTGAAGGAAAAGCACTGTACTTTTCAATGAAGATAACTTTAAACTAGTCTTAACTTTAAAGAAATACACTCTATACATTGCTAATGTGGTAAATGACTATTCTAGCTGCAAATGTCTGGTTTTTGGTGCAATATCTACATAGGTGTATAGAGGCCCATTTCCAGCAACTATCACTCCAGTGTTCTAATGGTACAATGTGTTTGCTCATTGGCTCAGAAGGCTAATTGATAATTAGAAAACCCTTGTGCAATCATGTTCACACATCTGAAAACAGTTTAGCTCGTTACAGAAGCTACAAAACTGACCTTCCTTTGAGCAGATTGAGTTTCTGGAGCATCACATTTGTGGGGTCAATTAAACGCTCAAAATGGCCAGAAAAAGACAACTTTCATCTGAAACTCGATGGTCTATTCTTGTTCTTAGAAATGAAGGCTATTCCACAAAATTGTTTGGGTGACCCCAAACTTTTGAACGGTAGTGTATTATATATATAGACGATATATATATAATAATCAAACAATACTAAATATACTAACTAAGGAAATGGAGTGTGACAAAATCCAAGAGTGTGTATGGTGTAAGACTATGTGTGTAGATTAGATGTTAAGTGTTACCGTAAATGTTGAACGAGAGACGAGGAAGCCCAGGGGAGAGAGAAGTCTACAGGTCCGAGTCCAAAGCAGGGGAAGTCAAGGATCGAGGGAGGCAGTCAGAGTTCAGGGGGTTATCCAGGGAAAAGTGAGACGCACAGCTCACTTTCAAGGCGACGGAGGGTACTGCGGGGACGACACAAGAAAACACACACTGAAAACACGGAGGGGCGAACACAGAGAGAGCTGGATTGCATCAAGCAGGACGTGGCTTACTGTACGCGAACAGAAGCTTATATTCCGTCCCGGGATGGCAGGTTGTGCCGGCTTATGAAGGCAGCTCGCTCATCACGGGCAGGTGCGCGGATTGCAGATTGTCTGCAGGCGCGAGGAGGCACGCCCGCAGCGGAGAGAGAGCGCCTGTGGGCATTGGAATGCGCCCTGGCCGTGACAAAGGACTGAGAAAGTTGAGGAATGCTCATCAAACACTTATGTGGAACATCCCACAGGTGAACAGGCTAATTGGGAACAGGTGGGTGCCATGATTGGGTATAAAAGCAGCTTCCATGAAATGCTCAGTCATTCACAAACAAGGATGGGGCGAGGGTCACCACTTTGTGAACAAATGCGTGAGTAAATTGTCGAACAGTTTAAGAACAATGTTTTTTAACAAGCTATTACAAGGAATTCAGGGATTTCACCATCTACGATCCGTAATACCATCAAAAGGTTCGTGGGGCGGTATAGCTCGGTTGGTAGAGTGGCTGGGCCAGCAACTTGAGGGTTCCAGGTTCAATCCCCGCTTCTGCCATCCTTGTCACTGCCGTTGTGTCCTTGGGCAAGACACTTTACCCACCTGCTCCCAGTGCCACCCACACTGTTTTAAATGTAACTTAGATATTGGGTTTCACTATGTAAAGTGCTTTGAGGCACTAGAGAAAAGTGCTATGTAAATATAATTCACTTCAGAGAATCTGGAGAAATCACTGCACGATGATATTACGGACCTTTTGATCCCTCATGCGGTACTGCATCAAAAAGCGATATCAGTGTGTAAAGGATATCACCACATGGGCTCAGGAACACTTCAGAAAACCACTGTCAATAACTACAGTTGGTCGCTACATCTGTAAGTGCAAGTTAAAACTACAATGCAAAGCGAAAACCATTTATCAACAACACCCAGAAACGCAGCCGGCTTCGCTGGGCCCAAGCTCATCTAATATGGATTGATGCAAAGTAGAAAAGTCAACATTTCAAATAATTTTTGGAATCTATGGACGTTGTGTCCTCCGGAACAAAGAAAAAAAGAACCATCCGGATTGTTAAAGGCGCAAAGTTCAAAAGCCAGCATCTGTGATGGTATGGGGGTGTATTAGTGCCCAAGGCATTGGTAACTTACACATCTGTGAAGGCACCATTAATGCTGAAAGGTACATACAGGTTTTGGAGCAACATATGTTGCCCTCCAAGCAACGTTATCATGGACGCCCCTGCTTATAACCTATTTACCATTGACATACGTGTGTGAAGATGGAAGAAACGGAGTTATTTTGGAAATTGTCACTGGAAGTAGTGTAGTTATTAATGCTACGATTTACAAGAGAGTGTGCGTACTCGTGTACATGTCATTGTCGCGACAACGGGAGAGAGTGCTGAGTGTTGTTTTCCAAGTGTACTTAAAGAGCGGCGAGCCATCAAAGGCCAGACAAGAAGGTGTTGTCACCGATGTGCTGATAAGAAGCTTGGCAACACTTGCTGTGCCTTAAGTGTTTAATTGGTGATGCTTGAAATGCCTCCCAAGCATCGGATAGCCTATTGGGCGACTGATTGGTTTGTTTGGTCCGTAACACTCCAGCTTGGGCTTGTTCACCTTTTGCACGTTGACAACCCTGCATGACATCATTGCATATCAATGTGTGTGTGTGTGTGTGTGTGTGTGTGTGTGTGTGTGTGTGTGTGTGTGTGTGTGTGTGTGTGTGTGTGTGTGTGTGTGTGTGTGTGTGTGTGTGTGTGTGTGTGAGAGAGGCCATAATAGGGGCTTGAAGGCATTTTAAAAGGATGGTGCAGTCAGTAGGTGTGTGTTGGTGTTGGCCATGGACTTTGAGTTCATCCTAAATGTTGCAGAACGGCGATTACGAGCTGTTTTAAACCAAACTGAGCCAGGTAAGGAACTTCATTTCTCGGGGGAAAAAAACGATGCCTCTGTTTATCTGAAGAAAGGTGAGACAAAGACAACATGGCCTTTCCTAGTTGTTTTATTAGAGTTGTATTAGTGTTTTGAACACAGTTCTTCTCAAATAGTGGGGTGGTCCTTTTGGGGTTTAGTGCGCTGTGACTCCGGGGGAACATTCTTTATCAGTATCACGCAGTATCATGCTTTAATCCCCGCTTTGAAAAGCTGTGCACTGCAAAACGTGCTCATTGCAGCCAATAGTCTTGACTTTCTTATTTTGAGTTATAAAAAAAGCACAAATTGTTGTATTTATTTTTGTTTTGAAGGTTGAAGTGTTTTATATATTGTGCTCCTGATCAACTTGAATTCATTATTATTCATTGAGTTTAGTGTTGTACCGATACTAATATTTTGGTACCGGTACCAAAATGTATTTCTATACTTTTCGGTATTTTTTAAAGTAAAGGGCACCACAATAAATTGCATTATTGGCTTTATTTTCCTTGTGGAACAATTTCCCTTGTAGATTATTAAAGTTTGTCTAAGTCTAAGTCTAAGTTATTTTAACAAAAAATCTTAGGGTACATTAAACATATGTTTCTTATTGCAAGTTTGTCCTTAAATAAAATAGTGAACATACAAGACAACTTGTCTTTTATTATTAAGTAATCAAACAAAGGCTCCTAATTTAGCTGCTGACATATTGTGTCATTTTCCATTCTATTATTTTGTTAAAATTATTAAGGACAAGTGGTAGAAAATGAACTATTAATATACTTTGTTCATTTGTTCATTTGCTGTCCTTTCGAAACTTCTGTTAAAATGTAAAAATCACTTATTCTTCTGTTGTCTGGATACTTTACATTTGTTTTTATTGATACCACAAATGTGGGTATCGATCCGATACCAAGTAGTTACAGGATCATACAATGGTCATAATTTAAGTCCTCATGTGTCCAAGGACGTATTTCCTGAGTTTATGAACAAAATATGAATAAAAAAAAAAACGAAAGAAGAATAAGTATAAGTATAAGTCACACCCCCGGCCAAACTATGAAAATATCTGTGACTTATAGTCCGAAAAATACGGTATGCTGGTCCCAGCTCCTTCTTTCCATCAGTTTGGGGATCCTTGTCATTGAAAACATTGAAGACCCCTGGTCTAGAGCAGTGTTTTTCAACCACTGTGCCGCGGCCGTGAGATACAGTCTGGTGTGCCGTGGAAGATTATGTAATTTCACCTATTTGGGTTAAAAATATTTTTTGCAAACCAGTAATTATAGTCTGCAAATTATGTGTTGTTGAGTGGTCGGTGCCGTTTAGAGCTCGGTAGAGTAACCGTGTAATACTCTTCCATATCAGTAGGTGGCAGCCGGTAGCTAATTGCTTTGTAGATGTCGGAAACAGCGGGAGGCAGTGTGCAGGTAAAAAGGTATCTAATGCTTAAACCAAAAATAAACAAAAGGTGAGTGCCCCTAAGAAAAGGCATTGAAGCTTAGGGAAGGCTATGCAGAACAAAACTAAAACTGAACTGGCTACAAAGTAAACAAAAACAGAATGCTGGACGACCGCAAAGACTTACTGTGGAGCAAATATGGCGTCCACAATGTACATCCGAACATGACATGACAATCAACAATGTCCCCACAAAGAAGGATAAAAACAGCTAAAATATTCTGGATTGCTAAAACAAAGTAGATGCAGGAAATATCGCTCAAAGGAAGACATGAAACTGCTACAGGAAAATACCAAAAAATGAGAAAAAGCCACCAAAATAGGAGCGCAAGACAAGAACTAAAAGACTACACAGGAAAACAGAAAACAACTCTAAATTACAAAGGGACTTGCGGTCCCTAATAAGTCACGGCGTGATGTGACAGGTCGTGACAGTACACCTACTTTGAGACAAGAGCTATAGTGACGCATGCTTGGTTATGGTTTAAAGTCATATCCAACAATTGCGACGACTTTTTACTGTCAACTGAGTTTTGTTTTTTAATGATTTCTGCTGGTGGTGTGCCTCCGGATTTTTTCAACGCAAAAATGTGCCTTGGCTCAAAAAAGGTTGAAAAACACTAGTCTAGAGCAATGAATGATGACAAGTTGTTGTGTGATGCTGCTTAATGGGCCAGTACTCTTCCAAAGAAATTGCTGTTGAAAAGGACGTCCTACTTAAGTTGTGGGCCTTGTGTGCGTTTGATACGGCTCACAAAGAATGTGACAGAGATCTTTCCAGTGTATTATCAGGGTTGACACATTCTTATGACACGACATAAAGAGAACTGATCTGTGTAGCCACTAAAACAGTCACGCCACGTCCCATTCTTCTATAGTTCCAAAGCGTTGATCCTCTTGACAACCAATGTACTCTACAGTGGACAATTGTGTTTTGCATTACAGGGCTGTTGTTTTTTTTTTACGTGTAACTGAAATGAATAACTGATGCATCCCAGTATTTTTTCTTTTACAATGTAACCTCGATTTACAAACCTAATTGATTCTCATAAATAGAAAAGTATGTATATCGAAGTACATTCTCCATAAGAAACAATGTAAACATGAATAATGGGTTCCAGCCTCGACAAAAGTCCATATTTTAGCAAAAGTTTGTACACTTTGAACACAATACAAAGCGCTGTACGGTGCTGTATATCAAACAAACATAACTAGGAGGTAGTGGATCAACTTTCTATTTAATAACAAAGCCAAACAACAACAACTTAACTGTCCTCCTACGCAGCCGCCCTGTCGACACACACACACACACACCTAGTTAGTGGTTAGAGTGTCCGCCCTGAGATCGGTAGGTCGTGAGTTCAAACCCCGGCCGAGTCATACCAAAGACTATAAAAATTGGACCCATTACCTCCTTGCTTAGCACTCAGCATCAAGGGTTGGAATTGGGGGTTAAATCACCAAAAATCACCCTCACCTCCCAGGGGGTGAGGGTGATGGGTCGAATGCAGAGGATAATCTCACCACTTCTAGTGTGTGCGTGACAATCGTTGGTACTTTTAACACACACACACATGTACACAACCACACACACACACACACACAACCTGTATTTATTACCTTCTTGAGACCTCCGAAAAATGCCTACCTCTTTAGGACCACCCTTTCTAGATATATGTATAAAGATTTGTATTTACAACATTAATAATATATACATACTATGCAAATATAAAAAAGGTAAGCTTTTAGTTAATTATTTATTTTTTAAATGTTTTGTTTGTAATTGGTTTTTAATCTTGATTATTTACTTCAAGTTATGACAGTATGTCTTTATATACATATTTATTTATTTTTTTAAATACATTTTGGCCGAAGGGGGCCCATTTAAATTTTTTACACACACTTGTTATTACATATGTTGACCAGAGGGGGAGCACTTTTAAAACCGACACACAGTCAATTTGAAAAATCCTTCCTTTTTGGGACCACCCTCATTTTGATAGAGTTCACCACCAGGGGTGCAAATGAGACATTCTCTATTAGATGACATGGTTGTCCGTATAGGGACCATGATTTATGTCCTAACTTGTTCACCGGTCCTCATATGGACGGTACTTGTCCTTGTTGATGTCTCAAGAAGGGTAGAAATACAAGAACACACACACACACACACACACACACACACACACACACACACACACACACACACACACACTGTCACTAGCCCTGTGGTGCACTCATAGTTGGAAATCACAAATCTCCTTAACTTTAGCAGCCAGGTGTGTAGCATTCGGGTCGCCTCAAAATGAGGATTTGTGTTCCCCAGGATGCGGAGGACAGGCGGGAAAACAGCTTGCAGGTAAGAGCAGTCTTTTAATCCGGCAAGAAGGCAAAAATAACAAATACACCGCTGACTTGTCGCGTAGAGCGAGCAATGCGACCGCGCCAAGTCATCATCATATGTCGGCTGCATAGCAGGCGACTACAAGCTTCTTTTACCCACAACGATCCTGTGCTAATTCAGACAGCTTCTCTTGGCTAACCGTGTTGTCCTTGTCTCCCAGGAGGTGTTGGATATATTGTGCCAAATGCATAGAGGGAGCAAGTGGTACCACTAATCACAAAACAGACACAGGTGTGATTAACGCTCAATGCTCCTAGCTAGAGGAAACGTAACCAAAGAAGGCTTAGGAGCACTGGGGACATAAATAACACTTAAACATAAACAGACATAATCTGTTTTGACAGAACGTGACGGTGAAGCTTCAGAAGCTGTGAAGCGCCACGCCCAGGATATGGCGTTGCTGCTAATGGCACGGAGGGCATCCATGAACTGGCCACATACGTAGCCAACGAGGAGGCGCATGTGCGTGAGAACAAATCCTCAGCAGCTATTGTGGTGTCCGCCTAAGTCCTGGCCATGGCTCCTAATTGCGCGGGGGGCCTACATAAACAGCCCTCCTCTCGCCCGACAGGAGGAGTGCGGGCGCTTCTGCGTTAGGCAAGCTGGCTGCCGAGGTGGAGGTGAAAATGGCGTTGACGTCGGACCCACTGGAGACGAGGCTGGCTTGATATCCACTGGAGGAGCTTCTGGCGTCTGACCCACTTAATGCAAGGCTGGAAGTGGCGTCAGACCTACCTGGGGCGAGGCTGGAAGCGGCGTCAGACCCACTGGAAGCAGAGCTGGTGACGTCAGACCCACTGGAAGCAGAGCTGATGGCGTCGGACCCAACGGAAGCAGAGCTGGTGGCATCGGACCAACTGGAAGCAGAGCTGGTGGCATCGGACCCACTGGAAGCAGGGCTGGTAGTGTCAGACCTACAGGAAGCATAGCTGGTGGCGTCGTTGGACACACTGGAGGAGATGCTGGGGTCGGACCCACTGGATGCGAGGCTGGAAGCAGCGACGAACCCACTGGAAGCAGGGCCGGAAGCGGCGTCAAACCCACTGGAGGCAAAGCTGTAAGCGACGTCAGACCCACTGGAAGCAGAGCTGAGGGCGTCAGACCCACTGGAAGCATAGCTGGCGGCGGCATCGGAGCCACTGGAAACAGACCTGGCGGTGGTGTCGGAGCCACTGGAAGAGATGGCAGCAGAGCTGGCATCAGAGCTACTGGAAGAGCTGGCTGCAAAGCTGTCGTAAGAGCCACTGGAAGAGCTAGCTGCAGAGCTGGCATCGGAGCCACTGGAAAAGCTGGCTGTAGAACTGGCGTCAGAGCCACTGGAAGAGCTGGCTGTAGAAATGGCTGCAGAGCTGGCGTCCAAGCTGGATCGAGCTTAGCTTGAGCAGGCGTCGCTGCGTGGGAGAGCTTGGTTTCTGGCAATGTCTTTACAAGAAGCAGATCCTTCATCTCTATCTCCATCAAAACCACTCGTCCATCCATGCCGCACTGTACTTCTTCGGACGGTCACTTGTAGGAGTAGCCAGACTTTCAGGAGGTTACGTTTTGGCAGGACAAAGTACTGGCGGTGGCGGTCTCTCCAGAGGTGACAAAGTTGACAAAGGGAGGAGGCAGAGTTGACAACGCTTTGGATATGCTATGTTTCAAATTACACACTGCTTGCTGGGTTGAGTACTGATATAGATTCCCAGGTACCGGGTATTGGTACTATATCAATTCAAATAAGGTACCCATCCCTAGGTATAGGATAAGATAATGTTTATTATTATTTATTTTTTTACAAATTGTTAACAATAGCATATTCTGATGTACATTGAATTTGTTTTAACATCTTTAGTGTCATACATTTCTGCGGTGGTTGTGACCCCAAGATGCAGGAGACTTGACGACGCGCAGGTAAAAGTCTTTTAATTATTGCTACGACTAGTGCACCATACATCCATCCATTTTCTATCGCTTGTCCTTTTTGAAAGCTGTAGTACTCAGTGGGAACCCACCTAGTCAAAGGGAGAGGATGCGAACTCCGAGCCCAGGACCTTCTTCAATCGATCAATCAATCAAAGTTTATTTATATAGCCCTTAATAACAAATGTCTCAAAGGGGTGCACAAGCCACAGCCGACTCAGATCCCACATCAGGGCAAGGAAAAACTCAACCCGATGGGATACAATGAGAAACCTCGGAGGGGACCACAGATGTGGGGACCCTCCCTGGCCGACCGGTGCAATGGATGTCGAGTGGATCTAGTTAATAGTGTGAGAGTCCAGTCCATAGTGGGGCCAGCAGGGGATCATTTTGAGTGGAGACAAGTCAGCAGCGCAGAGACGTCACCAACTGATGCACAGATGAGTGGTCCACCCCGGGTCCCGACTTTAAACAGCTAGCGCTACATCTGTGGTCACCTAATAACCTCTACACGCAGGAGAGAGGGGCAGAGCAGAAAAGAGACGGCAGATCAACTAATCAAAAAGAGTGTTCTATTTAAAGGCTAGAGTATACAAATTAGTTTTAAGATGGGACTTAAATGCTTCTACTGAGGTAGCATCTCTAACTATTACCGGTAGGGCATTCCAGAGTACTGGAGCCCGAATAGAAAACGCTCTATAGCCTGCAGACTTTTTTTGTGAGCCACGAGCACTAACCACTGTTCCACCGTGCCGCCTACTAGTGCAATTACAAGCACTTGCAAAATAAGTACCATGAACAGGGAAGCATGAACAGTAGTCATGACAATTCAACAACGGTCCAGCACTGACTGCAGAGCAGGCTGGAATATAAAGAAGCCTGATTGGCAACAAAGAAAAGGTGTGCTCTGTTTGCCAATTAGGGACAGGTTTTTGATTGATTGATTGAAACTTTTATTAGTAAATTGCACAGTGAAGTACATATTCCGTACAATTGACCACTAAATGGTAACACCCAAATAAGTTTTTAAACTTGTTTAAGTCGGGGTCCACTTAAATTGATTCATGATACAGATATATACTATTTTCATAATACAGTCATCACACAAGATAATCATCAGAGTATATACATTGAATTATTTACATCATTTACAATCCGGGGTGTGGGATATGGGGGGGAGTGTTAGGTTTGGTTGGTATCAACACTTCAGTCATCAACAATTGCATCATCAGAAAAATGGACATTGGAACAGTGTAGGACTGACTTGGTAGAATATGTCTCATAGTCATTCACATTGACATCCCACTAGGTAGTGAGTTTTTCCTTGCCCTTATGTGGGCTCTGAACCGAGGATGTCGTCGTGGCTTGTGCAGCCCTCTGAGACACTTGTGATTTAGGGCTATATAAATAAACATTGATTGATTGAAATAAACATTTAATTATGGTATTTTGAGAGGTAATCATTGAAGTCGTAGATCACTGAAGGCCTAGGTGGGAAACGCACGGCCCGCCACTGAAAATAAGGAAACACCCGGAATATGTCAGACCTGTGGTTACAGGTCCTGACAGTCGCCCCTAAACCCAAAAAAACGGATAACAAATGCAAAAAAAAAGTGCAAAAATCAGAAAGACTGGCGGGAAGACTGGGAGGAGGGTCATCAGACCGCGTGTCAAGTGACGGCGGCAAGTGGACCAGCGTAGATCCTCTTCCAGATGTGTACAAAATGTATCAAAGTTGCCCCTCCGCATTACTTAATTTTTCAATATGTACAATAAAAAAATGGAATGCTGAAAAATTTTAATGGATTTTGGGGAAAAACATACAAAAAGTCCACTGCAGAGGACGCTGGTTTTCAGTAGGTTATATAATGACTGTAATGCAGAACTCCACTGTTCTCAACTCTAGTGTAACGTCATAGTACAGCACTCTACTGTACTCTACTGTACGTACAGTTGGCGCCCTTTGGGCAGCTCAACTATCTCGTAAAGTTTTCATCAAGACGAGCGGAAAAAAACAGCCCAAAAACAAGGGGAGGAGGTTCAGGACTGCAAAGAGCAGACAGAGATGGAAGGAAAAGGGAGGGATGAATAATTTAGTCTATGTCTGTTCTCTCTCTGCTCCTCCCCACTGGGCGGGTGGGGAGGAAAAAAGAGGCAAGGAAACCAGGAAAGCGGACAGAAGGAAAGAAAACTACAGAGATGGAAGGGGAAACAATCCAATTAATGTAGCGTTAATGTAGTGTGTGTGTGTGTATGTGTGTATGTGTGTGTGTGTGTGTGTGTGTGTGTGTGTGCGTCTACTCGACATTCAGCAGGTGCTGTCTCATCCCACCACATTCGGAGGACCCGTCTGCGTCACTAATCACCGGTTACCGTGGTAACAGTGGACTTCCCCCGTGCCTGCGTAAGCCGGCGCGTGTGGGCGGGCGTCTGGGTGTGAATTATGACTCATGCTGCTCACTTTCACTGTGGCTATCCTCACACTCCTCATGTGCGGGGGGACACCCGTACACGGACGTCTCCTCCCTGTCCGTCTTGAACTATACAAAGTATTTCAATGGTTGGAATATGCGCTTTTGCATTATATACTAGTTACTAAAGTTGTACGGTATACCAGCATTAGTATAGTACCGTGATACTAATGAATCATATTTGGTACTATACCGCCTCTGAAAAGTACCAGTCTGCTTCCCCGTCGTCGTCACGTCGTGTCATTGCTGGTTTACAAGCAGACAAGCATGTTTGACAGTGCACAATCACTGAGTACTTACAAACAGACACAGTGTGCAGACGAAAAAGGGAAAACAGACGGATTTGGGCTTGAAAAACTAACAATAAAGGTGAAGTTATAACACTGAAACGCCCTCAGGAAGAGGTGCTTTAAGACATGGCTAGCTAGCTAGCGGCTAAAGTCCAGCCCCAGTCAGCAGTGTTTTAGCTACTTCTAAATCACTAATCCTCGCCTCCATGGCGACAAATAAAGTAAGTTTCTTACAAGTATCATCCCTGCAGGACGAGGGATAGCTAAACATGCTTCACTACACACCGTAGCTCACCGGTGTCAAAATGTAAACAAACGGCATAAGTGGATCTACACCTAACATCCACTGTAATGATACCTTGTACAGTAACGTATCCAGTCGATGCTACTATGATTACGTAGATATTTTTTGGCATCACAACATCTTCTTTTGTTTTTTTTAATTTAAATTATGTTTATAAACTCAGGAAATATGTCCCTGGACACATGAGGACTTTGAATATGACCAATGTATGATCCTGTAACTACTCGGTATCGGATTGATACCCAAATTTGTGGTATCATCCAAAACTGATGTGAAGTATCAAACAACAGAAGACTAAGTGTGTGGAGGTCTTCCTCCCTCCGGGGTTCCATGGACCACCAAGAATTGACATGACGGCGAGCAGTTTCGTGACTTTGTTTCATTCTTTCAATAAACCTTCGTCTTTCGTCGGGTCGCTTTTCAGCACCTCCTCCCACTGCTCCACGTCGTCTTCTTCTCGCTTTCTGTCGCTTCCGCTCTGCATCGACTGGCTTTCCAACTCCTTCTGCCCCGTCGTTCTCGGCTGCCGGCCTTTTACACACTGCCAGGTGATTATGGAATTGCGCCCAGGTGGGCGATCCACGCACCTGACGTCTATCTCGGAGCCGGTCCACCATGCATAATTTACTACAATGATATGATTTTCTCTAAAAAGCCTCAAAAAATGTATACTTACTAATTAATAATAACAGTTTTGTTTTAAACGTCCATCCATTCATCCATTTCACAATATAATTACAACACTTTATGTACATATTTATATACAGATTTGAACAATAAGTTATTCACTGAAATATATTTATTAATTGTGGTTCTTACAAAAAATATATCTTATAAAATATAAAAGCTAAAATGTCTCTTAAAGCTCTGCCCCTTTAATTAGTGCATACTAAATAATTTAACTTTAGCCTACTACTACAACCATATTATTTACCAGCAACATAAAGTGAAACAGAGGCAGAGGTGTCCTGCCACAGTCAGTAACAAATAAACAGAAAACAGTAGTGGTGTTATGTTTTACTAAGGGGAGGTGACGGCAAACATTCACCAGGGGGAAGTATATACAAATATTTATTATGTATATATAGAGAATATATATATAATAATAATAAACAATACCACTAAACTAAGGAAATGGAGTGTGAACTAAAATACAAGAGTGCGTATGGTGTAAGACTATGTGTAGTATTTAACTGGAATGTGTGTTACCAAAGTGTTGAACGAGATACGAGGAAGTCCAGGGGGCAGACAGGTGATCCGGGATACAAGCGGGGGTCCGTGGGGCTGAGAGGGGCGTCAAGAAGTCCGAGTCCAAAGTGGGGGGTCGAGGATCAAGGGAGGCAGTCGGAATCCAGAGGGGTCCAGAGAAGTGAGGCGCACAGCTCACTTCCAAGGCGACGGAGGGAATTCTGCGGGGGACACGGGAGAAACAAGGGACAAGTAAGCCACGGAGAGGAAAACAAGACGAGAGAGCATAAAGCTTGACGCTTACGGTACACCATGAGAAAACTAAGTTCCCGCGCCGATCCTTGGGTTCACTGGTCCCTTTATGCGGCTCGCCCTCATCAGTCCCAGGTGTGCAGCTCTCCGGTGAGTGATTGCAGCTGGTGGCTGCTGCAGGGCGGAGACGCGCGCGGCGCGTCCCTGGATTTGCGCGGCCGTGGGCGTGTCCCCAGGTGCGCACAGACGGCAGGGGTCTGAGCCGTAACAAGTGGTCAAATACAAATAAGGCAACAAGAGAAGTATCCTACACTTTTCTTTTGTAAAGTAAATCTGAACAAGCCTATATGGGCATCTACATCAACTATATGATTTGCCTGAGAAGCTGGACAGGACAAAAAAAAAAATATATTTTTTTTTCTTTTCTTTTTTTTTGTGGCGGACGTAATTCTTTCGTGGCGGGCCGCCACAAATAAATGAATGTGTGGGAAACACTGTAGTTAATATTGTAAATCCCACATTCTTTAGTTTCATGTACATTCTGGGTGTCTGATTCAGTAAAAAAAAATTAAATTAAGGTGGTCTGTCATAACGTTTTTAGCATCCAATCAGACATTATTGTTAGCCTGCGCAGTGGCCTTGTGGTTAGAGTGTCCGACCTGAGATCTGTAGGTCGTGAGTTCAAACCCCGGGCCGAGTCATACCAAAGACTATAAAAACGGGACCCATTACCTCCCTGCTTGGCACTCAGCATCAAGGGTTGGAATTGGGGGGTTAAATCACCAAAATGATTGCCGAGCGTGGTCACCGCTGTTGCTCACTGCTCCCCTCACCTCCCAGGGGGTTGAACAAGGGGATGGGTCAAATGCAGAGAGTAATTTCGCCACACCTAGTGTGTGCGTGTGACTATCAGTGGTACTTTAACTTTATTGTGAGGTTTTGTATTAGTCTTCCTAAAAATAGATATACCGGCCCACAGGCACATCTTTTTCCTCAAAATTTGCCAACCCTCCGAGTCAAAATACTGACTTAGGTGATGCTACTTCCCCCTCGGATGCCTGTGACATATCAAAACACTCTGCCGGGCAATGAGATACTCAAATATGCCTTATGGTTTCAATACACTCGGCTGTAAACGTACTCTTGCGCTTCAGTGCTCCTTGAACGTCTGCCAAGCTGTCTGCTCGCTTGTTGGGATTCCTTCACACGCCTAATGCTGGTCAGTTCAATGGCCCATTGAAAACAAAGGAAAACCAGAACATTTTCATTTTCTCAACCGGAGCGGCCAGGATATGACGTGAAAATAGAACATGTCCAATGTAGGGTTGTACGGTATACCGGTATTAGTATAGTACCGCGATACTAATGAATCATGTTCAGTACTATACCGCCTCTGAAAAGTACCGGTCGGCCCCTTCCCTACACCTAACATCCACTGTAACGATACCAAGACTGTATCTAGTCGATACTACTATGATTATGTCGATATTTTTTTCGCATCACAACATCTTTTGTTTAAAAAAAAATTTTAGGAAATATGTCCCTGGACACATGAGGACTTTGAATATGACCAATGTATGATCCTGTAACGACTTGGTATCAGATTGATACCCAAATTTGTGTTATCATCCAAAACTAATGTGTAGCATCCAAACAACAGAAAAATAAGTGATTATTACATTTTAACAGAAGTGTAGATAGAACATGTTAAAAGAGAAAGTAAGCAGATATTAACAGTAAATGAACAAGTAGGTTAATAATTAATTCTCTACCACTTGTCCTTAATAATTTTGACAAAATAATAGATCGATAAATGACACAATATGTTCCTGCATACGTCAGCAGCTAAATGAGGAGCCTTTGTTTGCTTACTTACGAATAAAAGACAAGTTGTCTTTGTATGTTCACTATTTTATTTAAGGACAAACTTGCAATAAGAAACATATGTTTAATGTACTGTAAGATTTGTTGTTAAAATAAAACCAATAATGCAATTTTTTGTGGTCTCCTTTACTTAGAAAAGTACCGAAAAGTATGGAAATAATTTTGGTACCGGTACCAAAATATTGGTATTGGAACAACACTGGTCCAATGTTATAGCTCCTTTGCTTCTCAGCCAAAACACTAGAGGTAGTGTGTGTGTGGGGGGGGGGGGGGGGGGGGGGCGTGGCCTGCAGACCTGCAGCGAAGTGGGGTGTGCCAGGACCGGTTTCGAGATTAGCGGCAGGTGCGTAGATGGCACACATGGGCTGGCTTATCTAATCACCGGTCATTTTTTTAAAGGGCAGCAGCCGGGAAGGAGAGGGGTTGTTGATGGTGGAGAGAAAACCCGAGCACGAACGAGACTGAGGGCGAGACGGACAGAAATGACTGAAAACGAACACAAAAAACATTTATTGCAAAATAAATCATTGTTCAGAAAGATGAACGAGGCGGTCATGTCCGTAATTGGTGGTCTGAAGAACCCGGAAAAGCAAGGCTTCCACATAGTGTTTTCTGATTAACCTCTTTTTGACTATCTTCCACCGCAGGAACTGTCACGTTTACCAGGGTGAATAAAGTTCCCCCTGTCTTTCCAGTAAAAACTACCCAAGTCGATGAATTCTTCAGGAAGTATTTTTAGTCCCTACTAGCGAGGTGGGACTTTCGAATAGCTCGAAGGAACTTTGATTGGCTGAACACAGTTGGGGGGCGTTCCTCAAACGTCGTTTTCTAAGTTTTATCCAACTTGTTTATTGAAACTAGTGTGCAGTTTAATGCTGTTTGTTATTCTTTACAAACTTAATTTCCTATCGCGACTTCCTTAAAAGTATTCAGCCGGACTTGGAAGCGGCGACTCTGACCGGGACTCTGACAGCATAGTTTGAAGAGAAATGTGAAATTAAGGACGACAACAAAGGTAAATCACATCAAATATTCACTATTTACTTTGTTACATTTTGTAAAAGTAGTCACTAGTGACACTCCTTATATGTAGTTACTTGTCTTAACCCGAGTGAACCGAGTGCTAACGCTAAATATTAGGGGTGTAACGGTATGTGTATTTGTATGGAACCGTTTCGGTACGGGGGTTTCGGTTCGGTTCGGAGTTTCCACACGGAGTTTCCACACGGACATTTTTAGTACTTTAGCTCGTTAAGCCAAAGTCTTAACGAGCTGTTCCGCTTGTTCTGCCTGTCTCTGTCAGTACTCTGCAGCACCCAGCATTGTCCCACCCACACAACCATCTGATTGGTTACATACAGAGCGGTAACAGCCAATCAGCAGTGCGTATTCAGAGCGCATGGAGTCAGTGCTTCTGCGGTGGGGTTAGCAGGTAGGTGTTTAGCAGGTAAGCATCAGGCAGCGGACTCTCCCCAAATGATAATAAACACCTCCCAGTCAACTACTAGTAACATCACTATGAGCCCGTTGACCTTCTAGACACAAACGGCAGCTCAGCTCGCTCGCAATCCTGGCTTGAGGTGAAGGCTAATTAGCTTTTAGCGTAACGTTAGCTCATTTTGCTGTGTGTGTGTGCGTGTGTTACGGACAGCAAAGCCCTGTCTGTCTGTTATTTCACTTTACCTTTTTCTGTGTTGATTGAGCTGTGTTGAAGCAGCAAAAAACGACATTATGTTAAATGAAAAGTTTCTGTCTCTGATAGTTGATATAATAATGTAACTGCATCAGAAAGCCTACATGAACTCCATGGTGTTCAGGGATGAATAGTCTCTCCTATTGCTATTGTACTATTTTTTTCAGCGATAGTTACATTAATCATTAGAAATGCAGCAGCCTAGTTTTGAATGGCAGGGTCCCTGCTATCACATGTTGATACAAATATAACATTTTCATAATAAAAATCAACTACAGGCTTCCCAAATGCTGTAATAAATTAAGCATGATGAGTTGACTTGAAACTGTTTAATGTTGCACTTTTTATATGTAGAAGAAAAGTTTTGTCATTGTATTTAATCTGAGCAACAACTTGAGGCAGTTTAATGTTGATTAACGTGGGCAGAATTATTATAGTGTTCCCAATGTTAAAAGGATAAAGCCATTGTTTACAAATTTGGTAAATAAATAACCAAAACATTTATATTTTGTTGTTTTCTTACTGTACCGAAAATGAACCGAACCGTGACCTCTAAACCGAGGTACGTACCGAACCGAAATGTTTGTGTACCGTTACACCCCTACTAAATATGATACATTTTATGTTTTCGCCGTGGAATAAACAGTGACATCTATTATTTACATATTGTTATTTACAGCTGAAATGGACCATAAGCTGAAATGGACCCTCATGAATTCATCATTTATTTAGGGGACGACTTTCTGACTGTTGGGCGCTGTGGACAAAAGACGCTTTATGCAAAATGCGGTACACTTTTTAAAAAAATTATATCGTTTTGTATTTTATTGCTTTGTATTTTGTTGGCATACACTTTAGTAAAAGCAGTATGACCTAATATTGTCTGTTTATTTACATGGTATAGTGTAGAAATATACTAAACCACTCTGTCTTCAACCTAATTTGCCTAACCTACCCTGAACTGTGAAATGTGGTGGAAACACAAACCACACAGGTCTACTGGAACTTATAGTTCCAGGAGCTTTTGGTGGGAAAAGACTTATTGGTGACTAAAGCGACGTCCGGATTGTTGTCGGAGCTGAAACTAATCAATCAGTCACTTTTAATGTACATGTTGCCTTGGTTTTAAAAAATGCCGCTTTCACAGGAGAGAGAAACAGGAAAAACTTTACGCACAAATCATTGCTGTTAACATTAGGTCAGAAGTGCATGGAGCTCCACCCGAGGATTTGGAGGGGGAGGAGTGAGATAGTTTTGTGACACTTTAGAGCAGGGCTCTCAAACTCGCGGCATATTTTGTGGCCCTTAACTTTATAGTTAGTGCAATTCAAGTCAAGCTCCTCCCAATCTTCTTCAGGCAGTGTGAACTGTTTTTTTTTGTTTTTTTTGTTGAGTCTGAATCGATCAGAGTGTTCAAGTGTACCCATTGTACTGACCGGGTGAATCTTCTGTATATAATATTAATGACTGTTGCGTCGACCAGCATTCCTCCAATGGGGAATTTAAATTGCTAGTCTCTCCCAGATTCTCTTATGGCACATAAGCTGATGTTTATATTCAATCACCAGGCAGAAGTTGGTATTTTGTGGTTTATTCTCCAAGCTTAGAGGACAAACGTGAGACCAATCTAGCACACCAGCGTTTCCTCGCCCGGTCTAGCTCGGTCCCCCCTCAAACCCCCCGGAAGTCCCGTGATCTTCCCTCTGTCCCTCGCCCCCACTCCCTTTGTTTAGACTACTCCGAGTTATCTCTACTCTGACACATTCCAATCTAGAAGGCCGACACCTTACTATGAGACTCAAAAGAAGGAAGAATACTAGCTATTCTTTATATGACTATAGGAGTTTAGAAAGAAGTAACACTTAAATATGGATATGATTCTGATCAGCTTCCCACATGACGTATTTTTTTAACCGTGTATGGAAAAAAAAAAGTAGCATTGACAAAATGTATATTTAAACAGCGTACCTCTTTTACAAGGCACATTATGATACTTTTTGAGTGGGTGTGCCTGAGCCAATGTGGTGATATCCTTTATACACTGATGTCGATTTTTGATGCAGTTCAAATGTCTGTAATATCATCACTTAAGTGCAGTGATTTCTCCAGATTCTATGAACCTTTTGATGATATTACGGACCATAGATGGTGAATTTCCTAAATTCCTTCCAATAGCTCGTAGAGAAGTGTTGTTCTTAAACTTAAACTTAAACAAAGTGGTGTTCCTCGCCCCATCCTTGTTTGTGAATGACTGAGCATTTCATGGAAGCTGCTTTTATACCCAATCATGGCACCCACCTGTTCCCAATTAGCCTGTTCACTTGTGGGATGTTTCAAATAAGTGTTTGATGAGCAGTCCTTAACTTTCTCAGTCTTTTTTGCTACTTGTGTCAGCTTTTTTGAAACATGTTGCAGGCGTCAAATTCCAAATGAGCTAATATTTCCAAAAAATAACCAAGTTTTCCAGTTCGAACGTTAATTATCTTGTCTTTGCAGTGTATTCAGTTTAATATAAATTGAAAAGGATTTGCAAATCATTGTATTCTGTTTTTATTTACGATTTACACAACGTGCCAACTTCACTGGTTTTGGGTTTTGTACCATTACTTATGACACTATAGTGTATATAGATTATTATAGCCATTCATCAAAAACTGTATATACTGAAACAAATTCCATTAAAAAAAAATTTTTTTTAATAACAGGACTGTATTGCTTCCCATGGCCTGCAGATAATCTCGTAGACCATCCGATAAATACTTTAAAATGTGATATCAGAAATTATCGGTATCGGTTTCTAACAGTAAAATTAATGACTTTTTAAAACGCTGCTGTGTACACGGACGTAGGGAGAAGTACAGAGCGCCAATAAACCTTAAAGGCACTGCCTTTGCGTGCTGGCCCAGTCACATAATATCTACGGCTTTTCACTCACACAAGTGAATGCAACGCATACTTGGTCAACAGCCATACAGGTCACACTGAGGGCGGACGTATAAACAACTTTAACACTGTTACAAATATGCGCCACACTGTGAACCCACACCAAACAAGAATGACAAACACATTTCGGGAGAACATCCGCACCGTAACACAACATAAACACAACAGCACAAATACCCAGAACCCCTTGCAGCACTAACTCTTCCGGGACGCTACAATATACACCCCCCCACTACCCCCTACACGTAAATATGAATGTATAATCACCTCATGATATTTTTATACAATTTTCTGTGCATTTCACAAGTCAAGGTGACGAGAAAACATTTAGGTGTTTTTGTGAAGAGAAGTGTCCTGTTGCATGATTAGATAATATCAAAGTATGGAAGATTACAGCACATTTTTTTCCCGTCAAATTTGAAATAACTACAAATACTAATGCTTGCGTTTGTGTCTTAGGGCAGTGTTTCTTAACCATAGGGCCAGGGCGTATTTTTGGGCTACGAGCGCCCCCTTGGGATCGGCCAAAAAAAAACATTTTCTTCTGACATGCGCCGAAGTGGTTTTCAGTTGCAATACACTTTTCCACTACTTGTGGCAGTAGTGACAATTCCAAACAAACAGAAGAAGTTTGGAGCTAAATTCATAGTGAAGTTTCCTAAGCGCAAAAATTATGACTAAAGTGGTGAAGCTGTATTTTTATTTGCATTTTAATTTTATTAACAGTTAATTTAAGAAACATTAATTTTACATTTAGTTTGTTTAGTTTTATGGAAATGTATTTTGTGTGACAATATCTGAGTGGAGCCTCGGGCCCCACTGTAGTGGAAAAGTTGAGCCCCGAGGTCAAAAAGGACCCTTGTGTTAGGGCGGTGGTCAGCAACCCACGGCTCTCTTCAGCGCCGCCCTAGTGGCTCCCAGGACCTCTTTCAGAGATGTGTGAAAATGGAAAAAGATGAAGAACAAAATATATTTTTTGTTTGAATATATTTCCTGTAGGAGAACAAACATGACACAAACCTTCCTAATTGTTAAAAATCCCACTGTTTATGTTATACATGCTTCACTGATGAGAGTATTTGGCAAAAAACGTTTTGTCCTACTAATTTCAGCGATCCTTGAACTCATCGTAGTTTGTTTACATGTACAACTTTCTCCTTCTTTGTCTCATTTTGTCCACCAAACATTTAATGCTGTGCGTGAATGCACAAAAGGTGAGCTTTGTTGATTTCATTGATTTGCTGGAGTGCTTATCAGGCATATTTGGTCAATCCATGACTGTATTTAGGCTAGCTGTATGTACATATTGCATCATTATGCCTCGTTTGTAGGTATATTTGAGTTCATTTAATTTCCTTTACTTATGCCCTCTGTGTATTTAATTTATATTTGCATGTCCCATGACACGTTATCTGTATGTAATATTGGCTGCATTTCTAATAGTTGTTTGTGTGCCATGTTGTTCCAGACCACAGCAAACGTTACCCAGCTTGCAAAGATTTCAATAAATCCATTAGAAGAAGACAGCCTGCTGTCTCCTTTAACATGGACACACACATCTATACCTTTGGCCATTCTAAGCCAGTCATTTCCAGAAGTTATCTCATCCTGTGAGAAGCATCTGTTTTACTAATGATTTCCAATGTTGCAAAAATGTGTAGAATAAAAATTTAAATACAACATTTCTGTCAACGAAGATTTCCGTCAGCCTTTGATAGTAGGCTAATATAGCTAATATAGACACTTACATCATGTGTTGCCTTCATTATAATTTTTTTTACTTTTTGCGGCTCCAGACAGATATTTTTTTTGTATTTTTGGTCCAATGTGGCTCTTTCAACATTTCGGGTTGCCGACCCTTGTGTTCGGGTGTCATGACTTAGTGGAAATATAGGGAGACTAATAAACTGTGACTTTAAAAAAAATACACTTGTTTTATTACATTTAATGGTGAAGTGTAATTTTAGAAATACTATTTCACCATTGTTCAAGGTACTTTAAATTCATCGTTCAAAACTATACTTATTTATATATGCAATCAGATCATAATGCAAGACACTTTTTTGTTTTTTTTACATCAAATATTTTACCATCATTTTATTATGCATTCATACATTTTACTCAGGACACAAAAGGCACCCATTGTGTACTGTAATTACATATTAAGCTTATACTTTGTCACCAAAAAGTCATGGTAAAGGGTTTATTTTTAGTTGAGAGTTCTGTTCAATATGACCAGTTTGCATCTGTATGAAAACCCAATAAGGAAGAAAAGCTGCATTCTTAAAAGACGCCGGTAAGGGGCGCCATTGTCAAACAGTGGGAAGGAGTGTTTCTGTGTGCTCTGAAACTGGGAGTGTGGTATTTGATCACAGATGGATGCTCAGTGTCTCATGTTTGGGGTTCTTGTCTAGTGCTTCCATGTGTACAAATGTTTATTGCATGAAGCCTTTGGATGGAAGAGCACGGGACAGGGGGGTAAATTAATCTTTGAAGTTTGTGTGCCGCCCTCCTGGGGGACGATGAAAAGAAGCAGAAGCCATTAATTTTAATGGGAATGCATCTTTGGTTTATTCATGCACACTCTTTTACTTGGGGTGACCTGGATTAAGTCCACATTCAGTTATTTGCATATCCCAAACAAAGATGGATCTGTCTCTGCTTGGTTTTTGTACTATAAAAGTAGTTTAGCAGGCAAATTAAGTGATAAAGGGGGGAATAAGACCTTAAGCGGATGCTTAAATGAGATCAGGAAATGCAGTTTGTCAGATATTTATAGAAAAAAAAAAATAAACTGACGTATTGAGTTGAGGGATTTTTCAGAAACGAGATGTTTGCTTGTCATTACAGCTGTGATTGAAGCGCTTTGATGCGCTCTGGCGCCTTCAAGTGGCCATAAAGGTAACTGATTGTGGAGCTATCCGTGGTGCTGACTCTGATCGCCTGCATTTGGAAGAGTTGTTTGGATACAACGATTTAAAAATGTGTTTTGAACATTGCAGAATAATACATGTGTATATATTTGTTAAATTGTAGTTAAAAAAATCTGGATATTGATGATAGGCAGCACGGTGGAACAGGGGTTAGTGCATGTGCCTCACAACACAAAGGTCCTGAGTAGTCCTGAGTTCAATCCCGGGCTCGGGGTCTTTCTGTGTGGAGTTTGCATGTTCTCCCCGTGACTGCGTGGGTTCCCTCCGGGTACTCCGGCTTCCTCCCACCTCCAAAGACACGCACCTGGGGATAGGTTGATTGGCAACACTAAATGGTCCCTAGTGTGTGAATGTTGTCTGTCTATCTGTGTTGGCCCTGCGATGAGGTGGCGACTTGTCCAGGGTGTACACCGCTTTCCGCCCAAATGCAGCTGAGATAGGGTCCAGCACCCCCCGCGACCCCAAAAGGGACAAGGGGTAGAAAATGGATGGATGGATGGATGTTGATGATAACAGTACAATTATGGAGAACCGGGGAAAACTAGGATGATTGATTTAAGGCGCAAACTGTCATGACAGTTTTGGACTTTGGATTATTTTCCTGTTGTTTCTTGTTTTCTTGTCTCCACTTCCTGTCCGTGTTCATTTCCTGCCACTTTGCCTGTGGCCTGAGCGCTGCCTTCCTCACCTGTCCCTTGTTGCAAATCAGGTTGCTTCTTCTTCTTCTCTGGACAGGACCTTATCAATTTTTTGTTGCTACCTTTGACAACTGTAGACATTTTTGTGCACTTCCTAACTGCATAAGCCGTCATTTGCGCTCATTAAATATATATATATATATTTTTTAATCAATCCAACAAAATAATACACAATAATACCATAATAATACAGCAACATTCAGAATAGCAATCAACAGAGCAATTGAGAGGACACACAAACATGACACAAAACAATCCATAAGTAGCCAGATAAAATCATTTCAATCATATTCTAATACAGAACATGCGGTAATCTGACAAACTGTTCCTCAGAGGGTTCTGCCTTTTTTAGTTATCAACGGATAATTGAATGATCTCATTTCTATGAAAGGGAGTAATTGAAGTTAGTTTTTCCAACTGTAAGTACGGGTTTATGTACCTTTGTTGGATGAAACAGTACTTAAGAACTAACTGAGGAGATGCGTTCCTTTTAGTCCAACCTTTTCTTGGGTAGTTAGACTGTCGCGGTTTGGTTGCGGTTTGGTTGCGGCTTACTGCGCGGTTGTTCTCCCGGAATGCAAAACGGACAACTCCGGACGACAGCGTGAAGGTAGGATATGATTTAATATTTGCAAATCATAACACCTACCAAAAAACAGGAAGCAAACCAAAAGTCGCACGTGAAGCTAAGGTACAAACTTAGCATAGAACTCAAGAACATAGAAGCAAGACATGAACCTACGTGCCTGTTGCTCGCAGCAAACAATGGCGCCAGACTGAGCGTGGCGAGCAAGGTGAATAAAATAGCTCTCTGATTAGTGGTTGACAGCAGCTGAGCGTGGGACCACTAACCAGAGGCAGGTGAACCCAATTAATCCCCATGGTGACCAAAATAAACCCAGGAGTGCACACAACAGGAACTAAGGGAGTCCAAAACTAACAGAACATAACTAACCAAAACATGATCCGGCCCACGGATCATGACATAGACACATACTGGTGGAAGGAAAGAAGTTCCTATCTCTGAAACAAAGAGAGGTATTACTCCCCTGGGAAGGGGATTGTGATCAGCATTTTTGAATAACAATCAACCGACAGACTGTGCGATATTGACTTTTGGGAGTGACAGGAGAAGAAATGGTCCCTTTGGGAGCACAGCGGCGCTAAGTGAAAGTCTCAACAACCTTTCTGTCTATACTAAGTGAGCAGGAATGATGATGAGGAGCGCTGAATGACAACACAATGTGCTGCATAAAATATTACAATTCAAAATAAGAGGGCTTGATGCACAGGCATAAACACTCTATGCAGTTGTTTAGGCCCACATGATTATGGTGAGTAAAAATGTTCTTTGTAAAAGATTTAATTTGGTTTAGCAGCATCACGGGTGTGCCCATTCAAAAACCCCATAGAGATAATTGCTAATTTAGCAACCTTTTGAACGCCGTCATCGTGACAGATCCACGTCCATTTTCATTAATAACAACGGTACTATTCAAGATATTGTTGAAGCAGAACCTTTTCCCCAAATATATCACGTCTAAAGAATATGATTTTTTTCACATTTATTGTGCTTTGTTTACTTTTAAAATAATGCCGATTTGGCATAGTAGTTTTGAATTGACTTCACTGAAGTAGGAGGTATCAAACACTTTTCCTTCCCCTTGGACCTGTCAATAAGGGTGTGGGGGGGTGGGGGGGGGGGGGGGTCGATTTTAGAATGAATAACGATTCATTCATCATTATTTTTCAATTCAAAAATATCAAAAATCGATTAAAAAAATGAATTAAAAAATAATAAATATATATATATATATATATATATATATATATATATATATATATATATATATATATATATATATATATATATATATATATATATATATATATATATATATATTAGGGCTGCAACAACTAATCGATTAAATCGATTAAAGTCTATTATTAAAATAGTTGCCGATTAATTTAGTCATCGATTCGTTAGATCTATGCTATGCGCAGAGTTTTTGGGGGTTTTTTTGTATTAAAATTTTTTTTTTTAATTTATTGTTTTTTGATAAACCTTTATTTATAAACTGCAACATTTACGAACAGCTGAGAAACAATATTCAAAATAAGTATGGTGCCAGTATGCTGGTTTTTTTTCAATAAAATACTGGATAGGATAGAAATGTAGTTTGTCTCTTTTATCCGATTATTAATAGATTAATCGAAGTAATAATCGACAGATTAATCATTTATCAAATTAATCGTTAGTTGCAGCCCTAATATATACAGTATATATATATATATATATATATATATATATATATATATATATATATATATATATATATATATATATATATATATATATATATATATATATATATATATATATATATATATATATATAGTACAGGCCAAAAGTTTGGACACACCCTCTCACTCAATGCGTTTTCTTTATTTTCACGCCTATTTACATTGTAGATTGTCACTGAAGGCATCAAAACTATGAATGAGCACATGTGGAGTTATGTACTTAACAAAAAAAGGCGAAATAACTGAAAACATGTTTTATATTCTAGTTTCTTCAAAATAGTCACCCTTTGCTCTGATTACTGCTTTGCACACTCCTGGCATTCTCTCGATGAGCTTCAAGCACACCTGTGAAGTGAAAACCATTTCAGGTGACTTCCTCTTGAAGCTCATCGAGAGAATGCCAAAAGTGTGCAAAGCAGTAATCAGAGCAAAACACATTGAATGAGAAGATGTGTCCAAACTTATATATATATATATATATATATATATATATATATATATATATATATATATATATATATATATATATATATATATATATATATATATATATATATATATATATATATATATTGTATTATTATTTTTTAATCTGTCCTCTCCAGGCACTCAGGCAAATCATATTGTTGATGTAGATGCCCATATCTGCTGTGCATATTTACTTTAGAAAAGAGAAGTGTGTGATACCTCCCTTGTTGCCTTATTTGTATTTGACTTTATTAAATGTTCGGGTAAAATTTTATTGAACAAAACCACTTTTCTTTTAAGTAATATAGAAATTTATCGGAGCTGTTATCTAATTTATGGAGGAATGTAGTTAATAATAGAAGAGAGGACAAGGATAAACCTTATGTCAAAATGTGATTTACGACCTTAAGGTCAAAAGGTCACAGGGGGGTGGGGTGAAGGGGAGGTCAGAAGGAGGCGGGGCTGAGGGGGGAATACACCTTATGTCAAAATGTGATTGATGGCCCTGTAAGAGGAGGGGTGGGGTGAAGGGGAGGTCAGAAGGAGGCGGGGCTGAGGGGGAGACACCTTATGTCAAAATGTGATTGATGGCCCTGTAAGAGGAGGGGTGGGGTGAAGGGGAGGTCAGAGGAAGGTGGGGCTAAGGGGGGAGACACTTTATGTCAAAATGCGATTTACGACTTTTTGAGTATTAACACATGTACGTACACACACACACATACACTGGTATATGTGAATGGTAAGTCTTTGTTAGTACGAGCATTAAGAGAAAATGGAAAAGATGGAGAAAGCTGTTGTTTCAGTAGGCATGATTAGCGAAACGCCAGTTTCAATTTATAAAAATGATAAAACTTACCACGACGCTACTCGGAAAAGTAGGATTTTTTGGCCTCAGGTCGTTGGGTTTTCCGTGCCGGTCTCCGTGCTCCTAAAATCAACGGATCCTATCAGCCTCAGTCGACCGAACCAGACGTCTTTTCTTTGGAGTCTTTTAACTCTGAATGCGGGGTGTTTACCCCGGTGGTGGTGGTTCCTATAGCGGCATGGCGAGAGTGTATGGGAGAAATGAAGGAGAAGATAGACGTCTTGTTTCGAAGCAGCCGAAATTGGAAATGCGTACTGACGACGAAAAGAAGGTTGTCTTTTGAGACCACACCCCCGACGGAGTACGAAAGGACCTCCCCTGCCAATACATCAACCAATAGTATTTGAAAACAATCTTTCTACTAGTCTGATTGGTCGAAACTTTTTACGGGGCTCCTCCCCTTTGAAAACAATACGCCCCGTAATTTTTTGACTAATTTGTTGGAAAAGTGGTCAAAAGTCATGAAAATGTTCAAAAATGACACTGATACCATTACCATAAGTCTCACCGCTGACATCGTGAGTCTATGAATGCCCAATATGTACAGAATAATCTAAAAATATTTCAAAAAATAGGGGGCCGGATTTTGGACGTCGGCGTAGCGCGTTTGGGGTAGGGCCATAGTTTGGAGACCGATGGTAAAAATTTACTATTGATGGTTAGTTTTTTTCTTTGGATTAAATAGAGAGTAAATCTAGCAGAAAATATGCATTATAAACAGAGAGAGAGAGTTTGGAGGGGTAAGAACACCCTTTTGGGACTTTCACAGCAGCACAGCAGCAGTGAGAAGGCATACACAGCAAAAGTCATGAACATGTTTAAAAAATACACGCGTAAGAAACAGCACAATTAGGGTATGAATAAATATTTTTAAGCAAAGTTACCATCTTTATTGTTAGTTTTATTTTTTTTATTTTTGGCGGGCTGAAATCACACACACACACACACACACACACACACACACACACACACACACACACACACACACACACACACACACACACAGCAAATTGGTTGGTATGCGGTTTATTGTTGGCAGCTGGTTTTTATTGACAAAACCATGCTCGAAGAGATAGGTAGAGACAGATTTATTGTTGACAGGTGCTTTTTTGTTGACAAAACCATGCTCAAAGAGAGTGGTAGAGACAGATTTAAGGCGGGAGAATTTGTTGACAAAAACCAGATGTTATTTCTCTAGACACTAAAAGGTCTGCTGTTTGTAATGTTACCAAATTACTGATTTTAATATTTTTTACTTAATAAAGGGTTTGTATTGTGGTCAAAAGTTTCCAAAATGTTTTAAAATTACACCCGTTATTTAGTCCCACAAGACCCACCGCAGGCCTCGCGAACCCCAACAAAGTTGCAGGAGGAGCGGGGGGAGAAAAGTTGGAAAAGTGGTCAAAAGTCCCCAAAAAGTCTAAAAATTACACCCGGGTACCACTCCAACAAGTCCCGCCGCAGGCATCGTGAGTCCGGGGGTGCTGACATGTCCAAAACGCCCCAGTAAAGTTGCAGGACGATTGAAATATATTTTTGTATAATAACTCAGATACGGTAACACTAGCGAGCAGTAGATATTTAAACTGGAAAAAAACTATGTCCGTTTGATTTTACAAAGTTGGAAAATGACTCACAGGGTGTTGTTTAATATTATGCATATTCATTATTTTGTTTTATAGAGGGAATATGGGAAGATTTTAAAGCGAGTGCATTTTTACAAACACAGTTTGAGGAGTCAGATTTTCATTTTTACAAGAAAAAACATACAATATACTTACGGTATGAATAAATATTTTTAAACAAAGTTACCATTTTTATTGTTAGTTTTTTTTTTTTGGCGGGATGAAATCACACGCACACACTTGGCTCTGGAAGAGGAGTGGGTGTTAATTTTGGGGGGGCCTAAGACTGAGAGAGTCATATTACACACACACACACACACACACACACACACACACACACACACACACTGTCAGCAAATGGTTGGTATGTGGAGAAAAGTTGGAAAAGTGGTCAAAAGTCCCCAAAAAGTCTAAAAATTACACCCGGATACCACTCCAACAAGTCCCGCCGCAGGCATCGTGAGTCCGGGGGTGCTGACATGTCCAAAACGCCCCAGTAAAGTTGCAGGACGATTGAAATATATTTTTGTATAATAACTCAGATACGGTAACACTAGCGAGCAGTAGATATTTAAACTGAAAAAAAACTATGTCCGTTTGATCTTACAAAGTTGGAAAATGACTTTCGGGGTGTTGTTTAATATTATGCGTATTCATTATTTTGTTTTATAGAGGGAATATGGGAAGATTTTAAAGCGAGTGCCTTACAAACACAATTTGAGGAGTCAGATTTTCATTTTTACAAGAAAAAACATACAATATACAATATATATATACATTTACTTACAGATTTTTATGCCTCTGGCATGCTGGTTGGTCTTGAAGGAGCGTTGGTCTTTAAAGGACCCAAAAGTGTTTTGACATTGAAGGGTCGCTTGTGGTGGAAGAAGAGGAGACCTTTTTTTTTTTTTTTTTTTTTTTTTACCAAAGACCCCGACATCGAAGGCTTGCTCGCAGGTAACATCGTTGAAAAAGACGGCGAAAGTCCTACATGCAACTGCTGTAAGTTTTTCTTTGCTTTTTGCATGTTTTTTAAGCGGCTGTAGGAGATGTTCACACTAGACCGTCTTTTTGCAAAATGAATTTGGCGCGCGGAAAAGTAGGAGGGGTCTGATTTCAGAGGTGGGGGTTTGTTTTTGGGTGCGAGTGTTAAAGTGGCGAGTATTTTGCATATGTTATATTATTGTTTTATTTTTTATATTTAACATATTGTGTTGAAGTTTGGGGAAATGTTTATAAAACAAACATGGACCCATTAATTAAACTTTAAAAAAAGGGGTCGTTAGAATAATACACAAAGTGTGCTACTATGAACATACCAATCTGTTATTTATAAGTTTTAAGGTGTTAAAAATGTTTAAATATTGTGTTTTTAAAAACAATGGAAATTATGTTTTGTGTAAAGAACATTAGCCTTTTAGCTTGTATTCTTAGGTTATTTAAATTAAGAGGAGAAAACTATAATTTACGGGGTATATTGATTTTTAAAAAAGGTAAAGTAAAAACGAATATAAAATACAAATGTATTTCAGTTTTAGGAGTTTAATGATGGAACAAGCTCAGTGAGGAGCTGAAGACATGTAGTTCTTTTTTAAGGTTTAAGAAAACATTGAAAGGTAAAAATGACGAGAAAAGTGCTGGTAAAAAAAACTAGTAATCCATGTTTTGAGGACGGTCAAAATAGCGACAATAAATACAAACAAAACAACACTAACGACAGCTTCGGGAATTTATCAGAAATACAAAACACATTAACGTCTTACAAACAACATGCGTTTTGCCTCTAACAATAAACGTTTTAAAACCTTTACAAATTAAAACATATAGGCAAGGCAAGGCAAGGCAACTTTATTTGTATAGCGCTTTTCATACACAAGGCAGACTCAAAGTGCTTCACAGACAACAAAGTGAAATGAAAAAAAATAAAAGCAAAATTAAAATGCAGACAATAAAAATAAAAACAGTGCAGACGTTAAAAGTTAAAAGATTAAAAGATTTAGCTGAAAGCTAAGGTGAACATAAAAGTCTTCAGTCTAGTTTTAAAAGTAGTGAGAGTTGGGGAGAGTCTGACATCTTCAGGAAGTTTATTCCAGCTATGTGTTGCATAGTGACTAAATGATAATCTCCCTTGATTTGAGTTTACTCTTGGAACCGCTAACAGATTGGTCTCAGAAGATCTTAGTGATCTAGAGGGCGTATATAGTGGGAGCATAAAGAAAAAACAAAGAAAAAACATTAATAGCAGAACAATATTTATGTTTGTTTTGCTAAAGAAAGTATATTATATAGGTGTGGTGCTAATGTTTTATACATGTGTTTATTTTAAACAACACTTTGTTAAAATATTTTAAGGTGTTAGTTATTTTGAGCACATTTGACAATTAATGATAACCGCAATATTTTGGTTACAATAACTGCGATATGACTTTATATTTTAACTTTTTTTAATTTACATAAACTTGTTGTAAAGCCTCCATGTTTGTTTTGTGTTTTAGCATTAGGAAAAGTTTGTATTGTTTATTATTGTTGTTTGGCACAGTTTATTTTTAACACGCTAAACGTTGTATTGAAGTACATTACAGATTAACACTCGGACAGGAGTATGAAGAAGCGGAGCTAATTTACTGTTTTTTGACCAAATTGCATGATTTGGGGTCTTTTTTTTTTTTCTTTGAGACAGACCCATGATGAGTGACAGGGGCTACATTCCATATGTCAATGGCATGGTGTGGTCCATTATCTTGTGTAGTAATCCGAAAAACCTGCAAATGGCTGGTATGCGATTTATTTGTTGTTGTTTAAAACTGTATACGTTTATGAGCGTCTAAAAGAGACAAGACAGAGACAGATTTAAGGTGGGAGATTTTGTTGACAAAAACCAGATGTTATTTCTTTAGACACTAAAAGGTCTGAACAACCTCTTAAACTGGATCATATCAGTACCATTTTTAAGTTTTTTTTACTTAATCCATTTCATAATGTAATTTTACATACTGATATGCTAAAAGTTTTAAGTGTTGTATGTGCATACAAAAGGTTTTTATGAAATGCAAGATGGCTTTTTGGTGCAAACTTTTTTACAATGATGTCTGTCTTTTTTAGTTTTAAATTATCTTAAAACTCTGATCTTTTTGAGCCTTTTGATGTCTTTTCACTTTGCTTTAATTTATTTTTGAGTCATCTTTCTCTATCGACACCCCACTAGTACTAACCCCCTTTTAGCACACACAAACCATTTAGTTATGACATGCAGTAGCTAGAAGCACTCCAATGTTTGTGTATTTTACTCATTAAACAAATAATCACAACATCAAAATACAAATGGCTGCTTTTTTTTTTTTTTTTTAAATCGAATGAATCAATTTGACGAAACGTTACATCCCTCGAGTTTTTAATTATTTTTGTGTACACCCTAGTAATCATGTTAGAACAATGTGGTAACAGTGGTCAATATAATCAACAGTCTGCTTGTTCTACCCAGTAGAAGTAGTAAGTACACAAGAGCTAACATAGGCAAAGAGATGATGAATAAAAAGAAAAAAGGAGTTGTCGTCAGCGGAAAACAAAACAATTGACGATAAGCAGAATAAAAAAAACTGAAGTACAACAAAGCATACATAGCCTTTTGGATTTACCATGAATATGTTAGGAAATGAGGAAAGGCAGGTGTGTGTTTTATACCATCTACTACACTTTGTATTATCCTATCTCTTTGAGATGCCTTTTTTTTTTATTTTTTTTTTTTTTTTTACTGTTGCTGCAATAAAAACAGTACAGATCTAATCTTAATACAGAGGACGATACAACAGCGTTTGGTTTAGGAGAGAACACAACGAAGCTAATACAAAAATTAAGAAAAGAAACACCACTAGTTTGACAAAAACAGACTTTCCTCGAACCATGGTAAAAACTGAATGTGTTCATACAAATAAATATGTTCCTATAAATTAAACACTGTTAAACACTGTTAAAAAAGTTTGAAATAATTAATTACATTGTAATTTGGGTTTTATTTTAAAAAAATGCTCAAACTAATGCAGTGCCTGTTTGAAATGTTTATGGGTCAAGCTTTTTAAAAATTGTATTTTGGAAAAATTAAATGTTTAGGGAAAGCAAATGCAAAGTTGCACATTTATACCGTAGAATAAGCTACGATATAGGCTGATCGGTCAAAACTTTTTTTGACTCCTCCCCCTTTAAAACAATACGCCCCGCAATTTTTTAACCAATCCGCATCGGTTCCTTTTTTTTTGTACCCTTTAAAAACAAGACAATCCTGCAATTTTTGACCAAACCACAACGGTTCCTTTCTGAACATACGGACCTCTCAAACAAGAAAATGCCAAACAAGACAAGCAGACGCGTACAGACCTCTTTTATACCACAGGACAAATTTAAACCAACCGTAAACACGGCTGATGAACCATCCGGCATTACGGCTGATAAAGCAGCCATGGCTGAGATTTTTATCCCGCCTGAGACGACGGAGGATGCGAACGACAAAGAGAAGCCTTTAATCCCACCATGTCGCCTCATCAGATGCTTCGGCAGACAAGGGACAAAAACCAGCGATGCTACACCGTCTTTGTCAGACAACGATACGGAGGAGGAGGAAAAGGAGAATTGTTTTGTAAACATAACTCCTCCATCAGCCCAGCCACCATCACCGTCACTCTTGGACCCTACATTGCACATTGACGCCGAAACCGACGGGGGTCTGTGGTTGTTTTTCGCCAGCACGGTGAAAACGGCCGTGTTTCATCTCCTCAGCCACACCATCTACAAGTTCAGACAGAGCGAGTGCTTTGGCTGCAGGGTAAACCATCCGAGTCAAAGACAACACCCATGCCTGGAGCCCTATGAGCAGGGTTTTCTGCTGTCCAACTACGCCGAAATCATCAAGAGTCTGCGTACACCTAAATTCATTCAGGCCATTCAATGCTTGCTGATGCTTCGTTGCATCAAGGCTGAGGATTCAAAGGTCGAAGCCTATGCAGACTCTTTGCTGTCTCAACTGGAATCCGAGACAGATATTTGGGGGGCTATAGATGACATGTACAACGAGGTGGTAGGAAATGATGAAACGATTTTGGCACATTTGGATATGGTGACAGAGTGTTGGAAGAATTAAAAAAAAGATGGGTAATTATTGGGGAAAACTTGTCAACTTTGTCGAGAACCACGCTGTTATATACCCATTGACGGACGTGATAGAAGCATTTATTTTAAAACGCGACAAACCTCAAAAACTACAAATCATTCTTGACTATGCCCGCTCTAAGCCCACCTGGGAAACTGTTGTTTGTCATGCTTCTGACTTTGACATTTTTGAAATGATTTTGTCTGAATGGTCTAAAGAAAAGTCTTTTCAACCTTCACCTTGTCATGTGTTTGTTTTATATGCTCTGTTTGTTGATATGACGATGTATCGCCTGCGACGCAACATCCCCGTTAACGTTTTGTTTAAACTGCAAAAACTACATAATGCGATTAAATGTACCTACGGTATACCTGTTTTATATCAAACCTTGATTATAGTTTATAGTTTATAGAAAATTGTTTTAGATACAATGTGTTGTTTTTTATGAATAAAAACAAAATGTTTTAGATACACTGTGTTGTTTCTCATGAATAAATAAAAACAAAAGGCAATGTATAGTATGTAATGCATGATTGTTCAGTTTTGCCTAAAAGGGAACCAATAATTTGTATCAACAATGTAGAAATAATAAATATACCAACAATAGTAATAGTCAACATAGCAATAATGGTAGTAAAACATAAAGCACATGTTAACAATTTGAGACGGAGTACAACAGCGGGTCAAATTAAAGATCCTCGTTTTTTTATATTTAAACTAAACCCTATGTCTGTGATTTTAATACATAAAAAAGTGCAAATGATTCCGTAAGTTGTGCACTTCTTTAAACATAGCACAGTAGCATTAAAATCGTTTTTTCTTTTTAAAAAGAGCTATGTTTTTTTTTGTTTTTTTAAATTTTGTTTAATGCAAAATTTGTACTAATATAGCCTATATCGTAGCTTATTCTACGGTATAAATGTGCAACTTTGCATTTGCTTTCCCTAAACATTTAATTTTTCCAAAATACAATTTTTAAAAAGCTTGACCCATAAACATTTCAAACAGGCACTGCATTAGTTTGAGCATTTTTTTAAAATAAAACCCAAATTACAATGTAATTAATTATTTCAAACTTTTTTAACAGTGTTTAACAGTGTTTAATTTATAGGAACATATTTATTTGTATGAACACATTCAGTTTTTACCATGGTTCGAGGAAAGTCTGTTTTTGTCAAACTAGTGGTGTTTCTTTTCTTAATTTTTGTATTAGCTTCGTTGTGTTCTCTCCTAAACCAAACGCTGTTGTATCGTCCTCTGTATTAAGATTAGATCTGTACTGTTTTTATTGCAGCAACAGTAAAAAAAAAAAAAAAAAAAAAAAAAAAAGGCATCTCAAAGAGATAGGATAATACAAAGTGTAGTAGATGGTATAAAACACACACCTGCCTTTCCTCATTTCCTAACATATTCATGGTAAATCCAAAAGGCTATGTATGCTTTGTTGTACTTCAGTTTTTTTTATTCTGCTTATCGTCAATTGTTTTGTTTTCCGCTGACGACAACTCCTTTTTTCTTTTTATTCATCATCTCTTTGCCTATGTTAGCTCTTGTGTACTTACTACTTCTACTGGGTAGAACAAGCAGACTGTTGATTATATTGACCACTGTTACCACATTGTTCTAACATGATTACTAGGGTGTACACAAAAATAATTAAAAACTCGAGGGATGTAACGTTTCGTCAAATTGATTCATTCGATTTAAAAAAAAAAAAAAAAAGCAGCCATTTGTATTTTGATGTTGTGATTATTTGTTTAATGAGTAAAATACACAAACATTGGAGTGCTTCTAGCTACTGCATGTCATAACTAAATGGTTTGTGTGTGCTAAAAGGGGGTTAGTACTAGTGGGGTGTCGATAGAGAAAGATGACTCAAAAATAAATTAAAGCAAAGTGAAAAGACATCAAAAGGCTCAAAAAGATCAGAGTTTTAAGATAATTTAAAACTAAAAAAGACAGACATCATTGTAAAAAAGTTTGCACCAAAAAGCCATCTTGCATTTCATAAAAACCTTTTGTATGCACATACAACACTTAAAACTTTTAGCATATCAGTATGTAAAATTACATTATGAAATGGATTAAGTAAAAAAAACTTAAAAATGGTACTGATATGATCCAGTTTAAGAGGTTGTTCAGACCTTTTAGTGTCTAAAGAAATAACATCTGGTTTTTGTCAACAAAATCTCCCACCTTAAATCTGTCTCTGTCTTGTCTCTTTTAGACGCTCATAAACGTATACAGTTTTAAACAACAACAAATAAATCGCATACCAGCCATTTGCAGGTTTTTCGGATTACTACACAAGATAATGGACCACACCATGCCATTGACATATGGAATGTAGCCCCTGTCACTCATCATGGGTCTGTCTCAAAGAAAAAAAAAAAAGACCCCAAATCATGCAATTTGGTCAAAAAACAGTAAATTAGCTCCGCTTCTTCATACTCCTGTCCGAGTGTTAATCTGTAATGTACTTCAATACAACGTTTAGCGTGTTAAAAATAAACTGTGCCAAACAACAATAATAAACAATACAAACTTTTCCTAATGCTAAAACACAAAACAAACATGGAGGCTTTACAACAAGTTTATGTAAATTAAAAAAAGTTAAAATATAAAGTCATATCGCAGTTATTGTAACCAAAATATTGCGGTTATCATTAATTGTCAAATGTGCTCAAAATAACTAACACCTTAAAATATTTTAACAAAGTGTTGTTTAAAATAAACACATGTATAAAACATTAGCACCACACCTATATAATATACTTTCTTTAGCAAAACAAACATAAATATTGTTCTGCTATTAATGTTTTTTCTTTGTTTTTTCTTTATGCTCCCACTATATACGCCCTCTAGATCACTAAGATCTTCTGAGACCAATCTGTTAGCGGTTCCAAGAGTAAACTCAAATCAAGGGAGATTATCATTTAGTCACTATGCAACACATAGCTGGAATAAACTTCCTGAAGATGTCAGACTCTCCCCAACTCTCACTACTTTTAAAACTAGACTGAAGACTTTTATGTTCACCTTAGCTTTCAGCTAAATCTTTTAATCTTTTAACTTTTAACGTCTGCACTGTTTTTATTTTTATTGTCTGCATTTTAATTTTGCTTTTATTTTTTTTCATTTCACTTTGTTGTCTGTGAAGCACTTTGAGTCTGCCTTGTGTATGAAAAGCGCTATACAAATAAAGTTGCCTTGCCTTGCCTTGCCTATATGTTTTAATTTGTAAAGGTTTTAAAACGTTTATTGTTAGAGGCAAAACGCATGTTGTTTGTAAGACGTTAATGTGTTTTGTATTTCTGATAAATTCCCGAAGCTGTCGTTAGTGTTGTTTTGTTTGTATTTATTGTCGCTATTTTGACCGTCCTCAAAACATGGATTACTAGTTTTTTTTACCAGCACTTTTCTCGTCATTTTTACCTTTCAATGTTTTCTTAAACCTTAAAAAAGAACTACATGTCTTCAGCTCCTCACTGAGCTTGTTCCATCATTAAACTCCTAAAACTGAAATACATTTGTATTTTATATTCGTTTTTACTTTACCTTTTTTAAAAATCAATATACCCCGTAAATTATAGTTTTCTCCTCTTAATTTAAATAACCTAAGAATACAAGCTAAAAGGCTAATGTTCTTTACACAAAACATAATTTCCATTGTTTTTAAAAACACAATATTTAAACATTTTTAACACCTTAAAACTTATAAATAACAGATTGGTATGTTCATAGTAGCACACTTTGTGTATTATTCTAACGACCCCTTTTTTTAAAGTTTAATTAATGGGTCCATGTTTGTTTTATAAACATTTCCCCAAACTTCAACACAATATGTTAAATATAAAAAATAAAACAATAATATAACATATGCAAAATACTCGCCACTTTAACACTCGCACCCAAAAACAAACCCCCACCTCTGAAATCAGACCCCTCCTACTTTTCCGCGCGCCAAATTCATTTTGCAAAAAGACGGTCTAGTGTGAACATCTCCTACAGCCGCTTAAAAAACATGCAAAAAGCAAAGAAAAACTTACAGCAGTTGCATGTAGGACTTTCGCCGTCTTTTTCAACGATGTTACCTGCGAGCAAGCCTTCGATGTCGGGGTCTTTGGTAAAAAAAAAAAAAAAAAAAAAAAAAGGTCTCCTCTTCTTCCACCACAAGCGACCCTTCAATGTCAAAACACTTTTGGGTCCTTTAAAGACCAACGCTCCTTCAAGACCAACCAGCATGCCAGAGGCATAAAAATCTGTAAGTAAATGTATATATATATTGTATATTGTATGTTTTTTCTTGTAAAAATGAAAATCTGACTCCTCAAATTGTGTTTGTAAGGCACTCGCTTTAAAATCTTCCCATATTCCCTCTATAAAACAAAATAATGAATACGCATAATATTAAACAACACCCCGAAAGTCATTTTCCAACTTTGTAAGATCAAACGGACATAGTTTTTTTTCAGTTTAAATATCTACTGCTCGCTAGTGTTACCGTATCTGAGTTATTATACAAAAATATATTTCAATCGTCCTGCAACTTTACTGGGGCGTTTTGGACATGTCAGCACCCCCGGACTCACGATGCCTGCGGCGGGACTTGTTGGAGTGGTATCCGGGTGTAATTTTTAGACTTTTTGGGGACTTTTGACCACTTTTCCAACTTTTCTCCACATACCAACCATTTGCTGACAGTGTGTGTGTGTGTGTGTGTGTGTGTGTGTGTGTGTAATATGACTCTCTCAGTCTTAGGCCCCCCCAAAATTAACACCCACTCCTCTTCCAGAGCCAAGTGTGTGCGTGTGATTTCATCCCGCCAAAAAAAAAAAACTAACAATAAAAATGGTAACTTTGTTTAAAAATATTTATTCATACCGTAAGTATATTGTATGTTTTTTCTTGTAAAAATGAAAATCTGACTCCTCAAACTGTGTTTGTAAAAATGCACTCGCTTTAAAATCTTCCCATATTCCCTCTATAAAACAAAATAATGAATATGCATAATATTAAACAACACCCTGTGAGTCATTTTCCAACTTTGTAAAATCAAACGGACATAGTTTTTTTCCAGTTTAAATATCTACTGCTCGCTAGTGTTACCGTATCTGAGTTATTATACAAAAATATATTTCAATCGTCCTGCAACTTTACTGGGGCGTTTTGGACATGTCAGCACCCCCGGACTCACGATGCCTGCGGCGGGACTTGTTGGAGTGGTACCCGGGTGTAATTTTTAGACTTTTTGGGGACTTTTGACCACTTTTCCAACTTTTCTCCCCCCGCTCCTCCTGCAACTTTGTTGGGGTTCGCGAGGCCTGCGGTGGGTCTTGTGGGACTAAATAACGGGTGTAATTTTAAAACATTTTGGAAACTTTTGACCACAATACAAACCCTTTATTAAGTAAAAAATATTAAAATCAGTAATTTGGTAACATTACAAACAGCAGACCTTTTAGTGTCTAGAGAAATAACATCTGGTTTTTGTCAACAAATTCTCCCGCCTTAAATCTGTCTCTACCACTCTCTTTGAGCATGGTTTTGTCAACAAAAAAGCACCTGTCAACAATAAATCTGTCTCTACCTATCTCTTCGAGCATGGTTTTGTCAATAAAAACCAGCTGCCAACAATAAACCGCATACCAACCAATTTGCTGTGTGTGTGTGTGTGTGTGTGTGTGTGTGTGTGTGTGTGTGTGTGTGTGTGTGTGTGTGTGTGTGATTTCAGCCCGCCAAAAATAAAAAAAATAAAACTAACAATAAAGATGGTAACTTTGCTTAAAAATATTTATTCATACCCTAATTGTGCTGTTTCTTACGCGTGTATTTTTTAAACATGTTCATGACTTTTGCTGTGTATGCCTTCTCACTGCTGCTGTGCTGCTGTGAAAGTCCCAAAAGGGTGTTCTTACCCCTCCAAACTCTCTCTCTCTGTTTATAATGCATATTTTCTGCTAGATTTACTCTCTATTTAATCCAAAGAAAAAAACTAACCATCAATAGTAAATTTTTACCATCGGTCTCCAAACTATGGCCCTACCCCAAACGCGCTACGCCGACGTCCAAAATCCGGCCCCCTATTTTTTGAAATATTTTTAGATTATTCTGTACATATTGGGCATTCATAGACTCACGATGTCAGCGGTGAGACTTATGGTAATGGTATCAGTGTCATTTTTGAACATTTTCATGACTTTTGACCACTTTTCCAACAAATTAGTCAAAAAATTACGGGGCGTATTGTTTTCAAAGGGGAGGAGCCCCGTAAAAAGTTTCGACCAATCAGACTAGTAGAAAGATTGTTTTCAAATACTATTGGTTGATGTATTGGCAGGGGAGGTCCTTTCGTACTCCGTCGGGGGTGTGGTCTCAAAAGACAACCTTCTTTTCGTCGTCAGTACGCATTTCCAATTTCGGCTGCTTCGAAACAAGACGTCTATCTTCTCCTTCATTTCTCCCATACACTCTCGCCATGCCGCTATAGGAACCACCACCACCGGGGTAAACACCCCGCATTCAGAGTTAAAAGACTCCAAAGAAAAGACGTCTGGTTCGGTCGACTGAGGCTGATAGGATCCGTTGATTTTAGGAGCACGGAGACCGGCACGGAAAACCCAACGACCTGAGGCCAAAAAATCCTACTTTTCCGAGTAGCGTCGTGGTAAGTTTTATCATTTTTATAAATTGAAACTGGCGTTTCGCTAATCATGCCTACTGAAACAACAGCTTTCTCCATCTTTTCCATTTTCTCTTAATGCTCGTACTAACAAAGACTTACCATTCACATATACCAGTGTATGTGTGTGTGTGTACGTACATGTGTTAATACTCAAAAAGTCGTAAATCGCATTTTGACATAAAGTGTCTCCCCCCTTAGCCCCACCTTCCTCTGACCTCCCCTTCACCCCACCCCTCCTCTTACAGGGCCATCAATCACATTTTGACATAAGGTGTCTCCCCCTCAGCCCCGCCTCCTTCTGACCTCCCCTTCACCCCACCCCTCCTCTTACAGGGCCATCAATCACATTTTGACATAAGGTGTATTCCCCCCTCAGCCCCGCCTCCTTCTGACCTCCCCTTCACCCCACCCCCCTGTGACCTTTTGACCTTAAGGTCGTAAATCACATTTTGACATAAGGTTTATCCTTGTCCTCTCTAATAGAACTGGCACCTAATGTTCTTTAAAAAGTATTAATATTGAATCGATTGTAACCCCCAAGAATCGAATTGTGTGGTGCCCAGCACAGCCCTACCTATCAACCTATTTTTTTTTTAATCTTTCAATATGAACTTTGGACGTTATCTGGAATATAAACACTTGACGATTGAGCATATTTGTTTAAACTGAATTGTCAATGTAGTCTTTTTGTTCATTTTTCACACTTTATAGTAAATACACATCTTTGTAAAATACTAACTAGAGATGTCCGATAATATCGGACTGCCGATATTATTGGCCGATGAATGCCTTAAAATGTAATATCAGAAATTATCGGTATCAGTTTTAAAAAAGTAAAATGTATGACTTTTTAAAACGCCGTTGTATGGAGTGGTACACGGAGGTAAGGAGAAGTACAGAGCGCCAATAAATCTTAAAGCAATGGTTCTCAAACTTTTTTTTGTCATTCCCCACTTTGGACAAGGGGGAGTTTTCAAGCCCCATCTGTCCCCATCGCCCCAACAGAACGCTAATGCCAAGCTTAACATTTTCAAATTTATTGAACATCAAGAAACATCACCCCGAAGGGAATAAGCGGTAGAAAATGGATGGATGGATGGATCAAGTAACATCAAGTTGTATACATTCAAACTCAATAACATAAAATAACATCAAGTTCAATAATAAATTAAATAACTGTGCAGCTGTGGTATAACTTGCATCAAGTTCAATAATAAATAAAATAACTTGCATCAAGTTCAATAATAAATGAAATAACTGTGCAGCTGTGGTATAACTTGCATCAAGTTCAATAATAAATAAAATAACTTGCATCAAGTTCAATAATAAATGAAATAACTGTGCAGCTGTGGTATAACTTGCATCAAGTTCAATAATAAATAAAATAACTTGCATCAAGTTCAATAATAAATAAAACAAAAGTGTTATAACTTGCATCAAGTTCAATAATAAATAAATAAAAAGTGTTATAACTTGCATCAAGTTCAATAATAAATCAAAAAAAGTGTTATAACTTGCATCAAGTTCAATAATAAATCAAAAAAAGTGTTATAACTTGCATCAAGTTCAATAATAAATAAAAAAAAGTGTTATAACTTGCATCAAGTTCAATAATAAATCAAAAAAAGTGTTATAACTTGCATCAAGTTCAATAATAAATCAAAAAAAGTGTTATAACTTGCATCAAGTTCAATAATAAATCAAAAAAAGTGTTATAACTTGCATCAAGTTCAATAATAAATAAAACAAAAGTGTTATAACTTGCATCAAGTTCAATAATAAATAAAAAAAAAGTGTTATAACTTGCATCAAGTTCAATAATAAATCAAAAAAAGTGTTATAACTTGCATCAAGTTCAATAATAAATCAAAAAAAGTGTTATAACTTGCATCAAGTTCAATAATAAAAAAAAAAAAAAGTGTTATAACTTGCATCAAGTTCAATAATAAATCAAAAAAAGTGTTATAACTTGCATCAAGTTCAATAATAAATCAAATAAAAGTGTTATAACTTGCATCAAGTTCAATAATAAATCAAATAACTTGCATCAAGTTAAAAAATAAATCAAATAAAAGTGCCCCTTTGCAATCTTTGCAAAAAAAAGGAGGAGCTGTCCCGCCAAATTTCTTCCCCCTACAAAAACCTCCACCCCCCCACCCCCATTTACTTCCGGGGCCGCGTCCAATAAAATCACAAAGTTGCCGGGGGTCCTTAACCGGCACGCGACTGTCCTCTTTCGCGCCTGTACAAAAAAAAACAATAATCGATTTCTTCAGATTCCAGCAGCTGTCAAAGACGAAGTATCCTTCCAGCGACGGGCAGTCAAAGCCGACGTGCTATCGATCGCTGTCAATGACGTAATAGGAAACATGACCACGGAAGTAAATGGGGGGGGGGGGGGGGATTTTTGTAGGGGGAAGAAATTTGGCGTGACAGCTGCAATGAGCCTGTTTTGCACTGCACAGCTTTTCAAATCGGGGTTGCAGGCTTGACACTGCCACTGTTAAAACCTCATTGAGTTCGGGGCTGAGCTGCCTTGACGCGAGTGCTTCCCGGTGAATGACACACAGTGTGTCCAATGCGCATTTGGCGCAACCCTCTTTATTAGAGCCTGCAGCCCGTTTCTTGACCCTGCCATGGTCTGAGCGCCATCAGAGCAAAAGCCCACACAGTTTTCCCATTTAAGGTCGTGTTCTTTGAGGAAACTGTCCATTATCTTGAACAGCTCATCAGCAGTGGCTCTATTTTTTATGTATTTGCAAAACAGCAAATCCTCGCACAGTGACTCGTCATTCACAAAGCTTCCGCTTTGCCCCGCCCCCATTAGTTACTGTTGCTATTGTCTGTCAAACTTTCGCTCCTACCTTAAAGCCTACAGGAAAAATAAGTAATTTACATTTATTTATATAGCGGATTTCACAGACAGAATCACAAAGTGATTTACAGTGTGTATAGAAAATGAAAGCATAGTAAAAAACAAAAATCTAAGAATATAATTTAAAAAAAAAAAATTTAAAGTGACATTTTTTCCCGTTCCTCGCGCCCCACCTGTCATGTCTCAATTCCCCACCAGTGGGGCGGGCCCCACACTTTGAGAAACGCTGCCTTAAAGGCACTGCCTTTGTGTGCCGGCCCAATGACATAATATCTACGGCTTTTCACACACACAAGTGAATGCCATGCATACTTGGTCAACAGCCATACAGGTCACACTGAGGGTGGCCATATAAACAACTTTAACACTGTTGCAAATATGCGCCACACTGTGAACCCACACCAAACAAGAATGACAAACACATTTCGGGAGAACATCCGCACGTAACACAACATAAACACAACAGAACACATACCCAGAACCCCTTGCAGCACTAACTCTTCCGGGACGCCACAATATACACCTCCGCTAAACCCCCCCACCCCCAACCCAGCCCCGCCCACCTCAACCTCCTCATGCTCTCTCAGGGAGAGCATGTCCCAAATTCCAAGCTGCTGTTTTGAGGCATGTTAAAAAAAATAATGCACTTTGTGACTTCAATAATAAATATGGCAGTGCCATGTTGGCATTTTTTTTTCCATAACTTGAGTTGATTTATTTTGGAAAACCTTGTAACATTGTTTAATGCATCCAGTGGGACATCACAACAAAATTAGGCATAATAATGTGTTAATTCCACGACTGTATATATCGGTATCGGTTGATATCGGAATCGGTAATTAAGAGTTGGACAATATCGGAATATCGGCAAAAAAGCCATTATCGGACATCTCTAATACTAACGATACATTATTTTTTTATATTTAATTGTAAAAAAACGTTATTATTAATGCTTAAAGTGCATTTTTGTTGGTTATATATATAAAGGTTTATTTGAAATAGGGACAGATACAAAAACATAAACATCTGAAACGGTTATCCAATGTATGCATTATTGTGTTTGTAGCCAAAGCTAATTTACAACACTTGTCCCCAACAACAACAACAACAACAACAACAACAACAACACAGATCCAACATCATTAAAATAGGAAAATAAAAAATAGAATAAGGCAAAGATGAGTCAATAATAATGATAATAGAAATAATACAGACAAAGTGCAAACTAGATAAAAGCCAATAATAATAATAACAAAAAAAAATGCAGACTAAATAAAAACCAATGAGTAAAAATGAGTAAAAACTAAACATGGGAACACGATTGTTGCTCAACTAGCCATCATTGTGTTTGTTTTTTGAAAGTGACAAGTGCAGGTATACTTTTCAAAGTGTCAGGTAAAGAGTTCCATAGTTGTGGTCCTTTTATTGAAAAGGCAGTCTGGGCAAAAGATGTTCTACGTAATAGAACGCAACAGTTGCCTTTTGACGTTGCTCGGGTGGTAGATCTGGTACCACTTTGCAGTCTTCTAATTGCCTTGCAGAGCAATTGGGGAGCAGAGTTATCCAAGCATTTAAAAACCAGTTTGACTGTGTGTAACAAAATAAAATTGGTAAAACTAAAAATATTGTATTTGGTTAAAATTTGGCAATGATGATATCGTATACTCTTCTTGTCTAGGACTTTCCAGGCGCGGTTATAAAGACACTCAATGGTCTTGATTGATGACTGGTGTGCCTGGGACCATGTAGTTAAGCCATAAGATATGTGTGAAAGAATCATTGAATTCATAAAAGTAAAAGCACAGCAGAGAGTTAAGCAGTTTCTTATAATCTTAAAGGCCTACTGAAATGATTTTTTAAAATTTAAACGGGGATAGCAGATCCATTCTATGTGTCATACTTGATCATTTCGCGATATTGCCATATTTTTGCTGAAAGGATTTAGAAGAGAACATCGACGATAAAGTTCGCAACTTTTGGTCGCTGATAAAAAAAAGCCTTGCTTGTACCGGAAGTAACATGATGACACCGGAGGAAGGGCTGCTCACATTTTCCTATTGTTTACACCAGCAGCGAGAGAGATTCGGACAGAGAAAGCGACGATTACCCCATTAATTTGAGCCAGGATGAAAGATTTGTGGATGAGGAACGTGAAAGTGAAGGACTAGTGTGCAGTGCAGAACGTATCTTTTTTCGCTCTGACCGTAACTTAGGTACAAGGGTTCATTGGATTCCACACTCTCTCCTTTTTCTATTGTGGATCACGGATTTGTATTTTAAACCACCTCGGATACTATATCCTCTTGAAAATGAGAGTCGAGAACGCGAAATGGACATTCACAGTGACTTTTATCTCCACGACAATACATCGGCGAAGCTCTTTAGCTACGGAGCTAACGTGATAGCATCGTGCTTAAATGCAGATAGAAACAAAAGAAATAAACCCCTGACTGGAAGGATAGACAGAAAATCAACATTACTATTAAACCATGGACATGTAACTACACGGTTAATGCTTTCCAGCCTGGCGAAGCTTAACAATGCTGTTGCTAACGACGCCATTGAAGCTAACTTAGCTACGGGACCTCGACAGAGCTATGCTAAAAACATTAGCTATCCACCTACGCCAGCCAGCCCTCATCTGCTCATCAACACCCGTGCTAACCTGCGTTCCAGCGATCGACGGAGCGACGAAAGACTTCACCCGATCATAGATGCGGTCGGCGGCCCGGAGACAGAGGAAGTCAAGGTGAGGTCGGCGGCTAGCGCGTCTGCTATCCATCTCAAAGTCCTCCTGGTTGTGTTGCTGTAGTCCTCCGCTAATACACCGATCCCACCTACAGCTTTCTTCTTTGCAGTCTTCATTGTTCATTAAACAAATTGCAAAAGATTCACCAACACAGATGTCCAGAATACTGTGGAATTATGTGGTGAAAACAGAGCTTTTTGTATTGGATCCAATGGGGTCCGAATACTTCCGTTCACTCCGTGACGTCACGTGCAAACGTCATCATACCGAGACGTTTTCAACCGGAAGTTTCGCGGGAAATTTGAATTTGCACTTTATAAGTTAACCCGGCCGTATTGGCATGTGTTGCAATGTTAAGATTTCATCATTGATATATAAACTATCAGACTGCGTGGTCGGTTGTAGTGGGTTTCAGTAGGCCTTTAAAACAGCCTAGGTTTGCCTTCAGGGTTTTACACATTTTCTTAATGTGACTTTTAAAATTCAGCTGATAGTCTATGATTATGCCCAAATATTTGACTTCAGGTACTTGTTCAATGAGCTCCTCATTAATTTTTATATTCAGTTGTCTCTTTTTTACGCACACACTCAGGCTCCCACTTCTGGTCGCCAAGCCTAATACAGTAAAACCTTGTTAATTGGTTCCGGGCTCGGCCGTGGTGTATACATTTTAATGAAGTATGAATTATTCATTGTGAATGGAATATTTTCATAGCCAGAGCATAAGAAAGCCTATTTATGGCTTTCTATATATGGGTTCTAACTAGAGATGTCCGGTAATATTGGTCTGCCGATATTATCGGCCGATAAATGCGTTAAAATGTAATATCGGAAATTATTGGTATCGTTTTTTTATTATCAGTATCGGTTTTTTTGTTTGTTTTTTTTTTAAAATTATTTTTGTTATTAAATCCACATAAAAAACACAAGATACACTTACAATTAGTGCACCAACCCAAAAAACCTCCCTCCCCCATTTACACTCATTCACACTCATTCACACAAAAGGGTTGTTTCTTTCTGTTATTAATATTCTGGTTCCTACATTATATATCAATATATATCAATACAGTCTGCAAGGAATACAGTCCGTAAGCACACATGATTGTGCGTGCTGCTGGTCCACTAATAATACTAACCTTTAACAGTTAATTTTACAAATTTTCATTAATTACTAGTTTCTATGTGACTGTTTTTATATTGTTTTACTTTCTTTTTTATTGAAGAAAATGTTTTTAATTTATTTATCTTATTTTATTTGATTCATTTTTTTAAAAAGTACCTTGTCTTCACCATACCTGGCTGTCCAAATTAGGCATAATAATGTGTTAATTCCACGACTGTATATATCGGTTGATATCGGTGTCGGTAATTAAAGAGTTGGACAATATCGGCATATCGGATATTGGCAAAAAGCCATTATCGGACATCCCTAGTTCTAACTTCAAGAAAGTCCCTCCAGTCAACTTGACAAGCCGCACACGTCAAAGCGCGATGTGGCGAGGGAATACAAGACTCACCAGGCTGCAGTCAGCCCTATATATAGCGTGTCGCACCATTTAAATTACAGACGGAAATGGGGCCACAAACATAATCTCCTTTCGGGCCCTGTTAACGCACATACTGGAACACGACGGTTAACCTCCGACATATTTCCAAATATTCGATTGCACCTATTGTCATTATTGCCACGCTTGTCGGCTAACTGTCACGTGCGAGGACATATGAGCGGAGAGTCCTGTTGCATGGTGTATAAGCTTACAGCCTGTTTGAAAGGAGCCGACACGCGCATGATGGAAGGGACAGACATGTGAGGCAGGCTCTCACCTGCATTTTTAAACCGCTTTCAGGCGGCTGTCATGAGCCGCATGCGGATGCGGGGGAGAGGCTGTCTATGTTGGGCTCGACACGAATGCAAAAGTCAAAATGTTAACTCTTGCAATTGGATTGTTCAAATGAATGATTGCCCTGCAATTGCTGTTTGTGCGCAAACCGTTGGATTTAAGCTCACCTTGTTATTTGGAACCTAATTAATTTTTGCTCAATTACTTTTATGAAACATGTCAGTGTCAGGATTCAGGCAAGCATGCCTTCGTTTGTTTAGTTTGAAGATGTTGGGGCATTTGTTTTGATTTTAACATGAGTTTTCAGGCCTTTACAAAACCCAAAACCAGTGAAGTTGGCACTTTGTGTAATTCGTAAATAAAAACAAAATACAATGATTTGCAAATCCTTTTCAACTTATATTCAATTGAATAGACTGCAAAGATATTTAATGTTGGAACTGTGAAACTTAATTTTTTTTGGCAAATAATAATTAACTTAGAATTTAATGGCAGCAACACGTTGCAAAAAAGTTGGCACAGGGGCATTTTTACCACTGTGTTACATGGCCTTTCCTTTTAACAACACTCAGTAAATGTTTGGGAACTGAAGAGACCAATTTTTGAAGCTTCTCAGGTGGAATTCTTTCCCATTCTTGCTTGATGTACAGCTTGGGGCGGTATAGCTCGGTTGGTAGAGTGGCCGTGCCAGCAACTTGAGGGTTGCAGGTTCGATCCCCGCTTCCGCCATCCTAGTCACTGCCGTTGTGTCCTTGGGCAAGATACTTTACCCACCTGCTCCCAGTGCCACCCACACTGGTTTAAATGTAACTTAGATATTGGGTTTCACTATGTAAAGCGCTTTGAATCACTTGAGAAAAAGCGCTATATAAATGTAATTCACTAAATGTAATTCACTTAAGTTGTTCAACAGTCCGGGGGTCTCCGTTGTGGTATTTTAGGCTTCATAATGCGCCACACATTTTCAATGGGAGACAGGTCTGGACTACAGGCAGGCCAGTCTAGTACCCACACTCTTTTACTACGAAGCCACGCTGTTGTAACACGTGGCTTGGCATTGTCTTGCTGAAATAAGCAGGGGCGTCCATGATAACGTTGCTTGGATGGCAACATGTGTTGCTCCAAAACCTGTATGTACCTTTCAGCATTACCTTCACAGATGTGTAAGTTACCCATGCCTTGGGCACTAATACACCCCCATACCATCACAGATGCTGGCTTTTCAACTTTGCGCCTATAACAATCCAGATGGTTCTTTTCCTCTTTGGTCCGGAGGACACGACGTCCACAGTTTCCAAAAACAATTTGAAATGTGGACTCGTCAAACCACAGAACACTTTTCCACTTTGCATCAGTCCATCTTAGATGAGCTCGGGCCCAGCGAAGCCGGCAGCGTTTCTGGGTGTTGTTGATAAATGGCTTTCGCTATGCGTAGTAGAGTTTTAACTTGCACTTACAAATGTAGTGACATTTGTAGTTCTCTAGTGACTCAAAGCACTTTACACAATGAAACCCAATATCTAAGATACATTTAAACCAGTGTGGGTGGCACTGGGAACAGGTGGGTAAAGTGTCTTGCCCAAGGACACAACGGCAGTGACTAGGATGGCGGAAGCGGGGATCGAACCTGGAACCCTAAAGTTGCTGGTACGGCCACTCTACCAACCGAGCTATACCGCCCCACGAACTGTAGTTACTGACAGGGGTTTTCTGAAGTGTCCCTGAGCCCATGTGGTGATATCATTTACACACTGATGTCGCTTTTTGATGAAGTACCACCTGAGGGATCAAAGGTCCGTAATATAATCACGTGCAGTGATTTCTCCAGATTCTCTGAACTTTTTGATGATATTACGGACCGTAGATGGTGAAATCCCTAAATTCCTTGCAATAGCTGGTTGAGAAATGTTGTTCTTAAACTGTTGGACAATTTGCTCACGCATTCGTTCACAAAGTGGTGACCCTCGCCCCATCCTTGTTTGTGAATGACTGAGCATTTCATGAAAGCTGTTTTTATACCCAATCATGGCACCCACCTGTTCCCAATTAGCCTGTTCACCTGTGGGATGTTCCAAATAAGTCTTTGTTGAGCAATCCTCAACTTTCTCAGTCTTTTTTGCCACTTGTGCCAGCTTTTTTAAAACATGTTGCAGGCATCAAATTCCAAATGAGCTAATATTTGTTAAAAAAAATGACAAAGTTTACCAGTTCGAATGTTAAGTATCTTGTCTATTCAGTTGAATATAGGTTGAAAAGGATTTGCAAATCATTGTATTTTGTTTTTATTAACGATTTACACAACGTGCCAACTTCACTGGTTTTGGGGTTCGTACAAGTTCCAGGAATGCAATCACATATCATATGTCCCCCAATGCCCTCACAAAAAAAAAACAAGACACCATCAAAATGAAAAAAATCAGATAAGGGAAAATAAATAAAAATAAATACATAAAAATAAAATAAAATGGTAATAAATATAATAAATACATCTGTCAAATAGGTACAGGTAAATATTGGCGCAGAGCCAAAGACAACTGTATAGATAACAATAAAAAGTAGGGGTGTCCAAAAAAAAAAATCTATTTTCAAAGGAATTGCGATTCTTATTAGTAACGATTCCTAAAAAATCGATTGTTTAAAAAAAAAAAAAGTACTTTTTTAAATTTTATTTGTCCTGTCCAGCCACTCAGGCAAATCATTTTGTTGATGTGTATGCCCATATTTGCTGTACATATTTACTTTAGAAAAGAGAAGAAGGGTTTGTTGCCTGATTTGTATTTGACTTTATTAAATGTTTGGGTAAAATTTTACTAATCAAGAAAATTGATCAATGGATTAAACTAATTTTCTTTTAAGTAATATAGAAATGTATCAGAGCTGTTCATCTATTTTATGGAGGAATGTAGTTAATCATCGAACTGGCACCCAATCCCAGCAGGCACAAGACATTGAAACAAGGTTGAGAACTTGTAGAATTAGGTCCTGACAGTGAGCAACTCAAACATAACGTTGAAACAACATGCTTTTTGAAGACGTTTATTCAATGTTGGGCTTTGACGTTGATTTGACAATTGAAATTTGGTCATTTCCCAACCAATATTCTACAACACAAATACAACGTTGAAACTACATGCTTTTTTGACAACATTTATTCAATGACAGGTTGTGACAATTATTTGATCATTGAATTTTGGTCATTTCCCAACCAATATTCTACAACACAAATACAACGTTGAAACAACATGCTTTTTGACAACGTTTATTCAATGTCAGGCTGTGACAATGATTTGACCATTGAAATTTGGTCATTTCCCAACCAACAACGTGGATCCAACGTTAGACACCAACGTTGTCTCAATTTACAAATACAACCATTTTGCAACGCTGTTTCAAAGTCAGTTTTAAAGGACATCAATGTTGTATCAATGTCTTGTGCCTGCTGGGATGTTATTAACAAAAATATTGATTTTTAATTGAGAATCGTTTTGAATCGAGAATCTATTCTGAACCGAATCATTACCCCCCAAAAGATTGTGTGGTGCCCAAAATTCACAGCCGTAATAAAAGTATATAAAACACTTTGGTAACACTTTAGTATGGGGAACATATTCTACGTAACAAAGACTTAATTTAGAGTTATTTGGTTAGAGATAGCGTTAGTATAATCAGGCCATGCAGAATAAGGCATTAATAAGTACTTAATAATGACTAATAAAGAGTCAATATGTTACTAATTTGCATGTTAATTAACAACTAATTAATGGTGAATATGTTCCCCATACTAAAGCGTTACCAAAACTTTTTTTAATCATCTTCATACATGGCATTTTAGTCTGGGTTAAATTGTAGATTAGTTTCTTTTAATATAGGAAAGCACCCAATACTCCTTGGAATTTTGTAGAACAACCATTCAATGTCAGCCTAATCTTCTCCATTGTGAGGAAATAAAACATATATCTCGAACCCAGCAGGTGTGGCTGTTGCTTTGATATTGGGACATTTCCAAAGATAATACTCATAACTAGAGATGTCCGATAATGGCTTTTTTGCCGATATCCGATATTGTCCAACTCTTAATTACCGATTCCGATATCAACCGATACCGATATATACAGTCGTGGAATTAACACATTATTATGCCTAATTTTGTTGTGATGCCCCGCTGGATGCATTAAACAATGTAACTTTACCATGAATTGATTAACGTGGACCCCGACTTAAACAAGTTGAAAAACTTATTCGGGTGTTACCACTTAGTGGTCAATTGTAGGGAATATGTACTGTACTGTGCAATCTACTAATACAAGTTTCGATCAATCAATCAAAAACAAGGTTTTCCAAATTAAGAGAACAACTTCAACTCCAGCTATGGAAAAAAGTGCCAACATGGCACTGCCATATTTATTATTGAAGTCACAAAGGCGGGTTTGAGGTGGGCGGGGTTTGGTGGTAGGGGCGGTGTATATTGTAGCGTCCCGGAAGAGTTAGTGCTGCAAGAGGTCCTGGGTATTTGTTCTGTTGTGTTTATGTTGTGTTATGGTGCGGATGTTCTCCCGAAATGTGTTTGTCATTCTTGTTTGGTGTGGGTACACAGTGTGGCGCATATTTGTAACAGTGTTAAAGTTGTTAATACGGTCCCCCTCAGTGTGACCTGTATGGCTGTTGATCAAGTATGAATTGCATTCACTTTTGTGTGTGTATATTATGTGACTGGGCCGGCACGCAAAGGCAGTCCGTGTACACAGCGGCGTTTTAAAAAGTCATGAATTTTACTTTTTGAAACCGATACCGATAATTTTGATACAGATAATTTCCGATATTACATTTTAAAGCATTTATCGGCCGATGCAGGCCTATATTATCGGACATCTCTACTCATAATACTGATTATCAACATAAATCAACCCCTTTTCTCCCATGATCAAAACAACATACCAAATGTTGCTACACCCTAAAAGTAGTTTCCAAGTAATTTCAAACAAACTAGCTCTAAACTCAATAAAAAATACTTTGTTTTCATTCTTTCATCCCTGAAATTACAAATGATTTGCCCAATTTCCATTTCACTGCACTGCTTTTGTTTGGGCCAATTAAAAAAAAAAACCCAGCATACTCTATGAAAACATTCAGGTGCAATTATTAGAATTGTTAATTAGATATTAACTTGGCAAAATAATATTTGGTCATATTTGAGCAAGCGTTTTGATGACGTCATCGAATAACTTGCCAACGACGACACACACGTGTTGCCACGACCTGCTTTAGAGACAATTAAACCACAGTGATCTATAAAACCCTTTTTTAAATTCACTTTTCATTGTCCACTCGGTTTGAATCATTCATTTTAGATCTTTTCTGGTGTATGTTGGAGCGGTCAAGCCCAGGATGACGAGCTGTTTTTTGTCTTTTTTGTAAAAAGAGTGTGTGAGGCGCTCGCTGGGCGCGTGGCTCCAGCAGCACTCGAACGTCAATTACCAGGACATCCGGTTTGTTACTTTCACAATAAAACGTTAGTAAGTAGTCGCGTTTGGCATTTGAAATCCAATCCAATTCAATCCACTTTATTTATATAGCACATTTAAACAACAACAAAATGTTTCCAAAGTGCTGCACAAAATATTAAAAACAAGATTCAAACACTATCCGTACCTCCACCAATGACTGAATTAAAAACAAAATAAATTAATATAAAAATAAATATGATTAAAAACCATTTTAAAGGGTAAAACCAATTAAAACAACAAATATAAATACAAATTTAAAAACACAGAGGACCACACAACTCACGTAGTGTTAAAAGCCAGAGAATAAAAGTGGGTGCGTTTCCCACCTAGGCCTTCAGTGATGTCCGACGTCAAAGATGACCTCTCAAAACACCATCATTGATGTCACCACGTGACCATTGCTGGAGAAATACTATACAGGAACACATTTACACCCCAACAGAGTATTGGATCACATCAACAGTGTACAAAACGGGTTATTTTCTGGCGCATTTGAAATTAAATTAAAACGCATCAGCAATTAAAACATATTATGTGGTACTGTCAAAATTAAAATTGCAAAAAAAATACAAATATTTGAACTCACAATTAGTAGGACCTATTCGACGCCGTATAAGCCAGCGGTGGCCCTTGTCGTCGGCTTATTCGAGTGGAAATGGCGAGCATTTCATCGCCAGAATAGCTTCCGGGGTTGACCGACATTGTCTCACAAGATGTAGTTTCTCTTTGAAATATCCTTCTTGAAAATGGCCTTGCAAATGTAAATCTGCCACCCAATCAACGTGTTGTTCTCCTTCTCTGGCTACGGCGCAACACTTCCCGCTTCCGGTAAATTGAAACTTGAGAATGGATACTCACTTTGGAATGACAAGCGAGTGTCCAATCACAGTCTCGTTAACATCAGGCTACTTGGACAGGCTGCTGTCAACAACTCGTGATCTTATTGGCTATCGCAACTATCTATCAACTCTATGTGTTCTCAAATTCATCCACTAACGGTCCCGATGAGTATCCAATCACAGGACGCGTAAATGTCACGTTCAACGTGAGGCCAGCTAGAAGGCCTTACTGACAACAACTCGTGATCTGATTGGCTATCGCAACTGTCTATCAACTGTATGTCCCCGATCGCACATACGCCCTCATTGTTGATTCTGTAGGCGTCCAGCAGATTACGTATAGCATGGCAACATAAGCTAGCTGAATTCTGATTGGATACAAACTAAAACTAAAAACGACAGCGCTGGAAGGAACATAATATGACATGAAGAGAATATGAATACTTTTAGATATTTAGGGAAAGTAAATAAAAAAATATGTTAACAATTTAGCATGCGGAACATATTCTAAGTAACAAAGACTTAATTTAGAGTTATTCTGACACTAGGGGAATATATAAGGGTTAGGGTTAGGGTTACTAATAAGCAATAATTCTGAGGTTATTGAGTGAAGACTCTTAGTTAATGGCTTACTGGTTGTATAATAAGGCCATGCTGAATAAGGCATTAATAAGTACTTAATAATGACTAATTAAGAGCCAATATGTTACTAATTTGCATGTTAATAAGCAACTAATTAATGGTGAATATGTTCCCCATACTAAAGTGTTACCAAAATAATTTAATCTTTAATTATGATCATGATTTCTAGTTATGTTAGGCCAGCAGAGAAGGCCTTGCCGGCCCTGACGGCACACCACTGACCATACCCTTTGCGTGACTTAGATTGAGTTTAATCAGCACCAGGTACCCTAAGCTAATCCCCATCCATACATGCATTTTCTACCGCTTGTTTCATTCAGGGTCGCAGGGGGGTGCTGGAGCCTATCTCAGCTGCGTTCGGGCGGAAGGCGGGGTACACCCTGGACAAGTCGCTACCTCATCGCAGGGCCAACACAGATACAGAGACAACATTCACACACTAGGGACAATTTTAGTTTTGCCAATCAACGTATCCCCTTGTGCATGTCTTTGGAGGTGGGAGGAAGCCGGAGTACCCGGAGGGAACCCACGCAGTCACGGGGAGAACATGCAAACTCCACACAGAAAGATCCCGAGCCCCGGGATTGAACTCAAAATAATGCACTTTGCGACTTCAATAATAAATATGGCAGTGCCATGTTAATATAGGAACTTTCAACATAAAAACTATAAAGAAGCTATGTAAAGATGATTAGGTTTGTAGTTAAAGGCCTACTGAAACCCACTACTACCGACCACGCAGTCTGATAGTTTAAATATCAATGATGAAATCTTAACATTGCAACACATGCCAATACGGCCGGGTTAGATTAGTAAAGTGCAATTTTAAATTTCCCGCGAAATATCCTGCTGAAAACGTCTCGGTATGATGACGTTTGCGCGTGACGTCACGGATTGTAGCGGACATTTTGGGACAGCATTGTGGCCAGCTATTAAGTCGTCTGTTTTCATCGCAAAATTCCACAGTATTCTGGACATCTGTGTTGGTGAATCTTTTGCAATTTGTTTAATGAACAATGAAGACTGCAAAGAAGAAAGCTGTAGGTGGGAAGCGGTGTATTAGCGGCCGGCTGCAGCAACACAAACCTGTAGCCGGTGTTTCATTGTTTACATTCCCGAAAGATGACAGTCAAGCTTTACCATTGGCCTGTGGAGAACTGGGACAACAGAGACTCTTACCAGGAGGACTTTGAGTTGGATACACGCTACCGTGAGTACGCAGATGCAGCTTCCAAATATTTGATCGCTTGCCCGTACGTGCGTGCCGCTATGTGCATGTCACGTACGTAACTTTGGGGAAATATATGTGCTGTATGAACTTCGCGGAGGTGAACGGTACTTTGGGATGTGGGATTGAGTGTGTTGTGCGGGTGTTTGAGTTGTATTGACGGGTTATATGGACGGGACGGGGGAGGTGTTTGTTATGCGGGATTAATTTGTGGCATGTTAAATATAAGCCTGGTTGTGTTGTGGCTAATAGAGTATATATATGTCTTGTGTTTATTTACTGTTTTAGTCATTCCCAGCTGAATATCAGGTCCCACCCGCCTCTCTGAATCGCTTCCAATGCCCTCTAGTCCTTCACTTTCCCTTTCCTCATCCACAAATCTTTCATCCTCGCTCAAATTAATGGGGAAATCGTCGCTTTCTCTGTCCGAATCGCTCTCGCTGCTGGTGGCCATGATTGTAAACAATGTGCAGATGTGAGGAGCTCCACAACCTGTGACGTCACGCTACTTCCGGTACAGGCAAGGCTTTTTTTTTATCAGCGACCAAAAGTTGCGAACTTTATCGTCGATGTTCTCTACTAAATCCTTTCAGCAAAAATATGGCAATATCGCGAAATGTTTAAGTATGACACATAGAATGGATCTGCTATCCCCGTTTAAATAAGAAAATCTCATTTCAGTAGGCCTTTAAATTACCCACTTATCGGGTTTATTCGTGTTTAACTTTGAAAGTCCAGCGGCTCCATTTCCGGTCGAGGCAGTGTCTGACTCACGCTAATTTGACACACCTGGAGCGGCTGGAGGCGGCACGCGCGCCTCGCGCCCTTTTCAGCCGAGCACAAACGGACGCTTTCCGGAGGCGGAGAAGACGCTTTTTTTTTTTTTTGTTGGAAGATTTAGAAGGTTTTAGATGATGGGGGAGGCGAATTAAGCCGCTCAAATGAAGCGGGCGAGCCGTTTATTGAGCGCCGCTGCCGTGTGACTGACAGACGGGGGGGAGCGACGGGACGTGACGGACAGGTAAACAGCTGTGCGGTGAAAGCCAATGGCCGGTTGTCCGTGACGTGAACACCTCGGACTGTGAAGCAATGGGAACGTCGTAGCCGCCGACGCCGAGACGGTGGGGCGCGGTATCGTCTGCGCTCCGAGACACTCCGGAGGACACAAGACCGGAGACACGGACGGAGACGGCTGGGCTTTTGTGTCGGCGGGGACATGGCAGCGGCCATCGCCAGCGGCTTGATCCGCCAGAAGCGGCAGGCGAGGGAGCAACACGCTCACCGACCCACCCCGCACCGGCGACGGAAGAGCCCCGGCAAGAAGCCGGGGCTGTGCAACGGGAACCTGGTCGACATCTTCTCCAAAGTCCGGATATTCGGCTTAAAGAAGAGAAGGCTACGGAGACAAGGTGCGCGCGGGACACGTATACACACACACACATACACACACACACACACACACACACACATACACACACACACACACACTGACGTGCGCACACAGACGCAACCAATGTAGGTTTACGCGCATTGCACGCATTTGGACACTTTCACGCACAGTAAGCGCGCACCCACAGCAATTTTGCACAATCACAATTGATAAATTCGTCCATTTCCTCTCCCGTGGACGCGCACACGCACGGCCATGCCCTAGTACAGTGTTTTTCAACCTTTTTCGAGGCAAGGCACATTTTTGTCATTTAAAAAAAAAAAACCCGGAGGCACACCACCAGCAGAAAACGTTAAAAAAAAAAAGAAACTCCACCAGGTCTATCCAGCCATCTTCTTCCGCTTATCCGAGGTCGGATCGCAGGGGGCAGCAGCCTAAAGTACTGTATTTTTCGGACTATAAGTCGCAGTTTTTTTTCATAGTTTGGCCGGGGGTGCGACTTATACTCAGGAGCGACTTATGTGTGAAATTAACACATTACCGTAAAATATCAAATAATATTATTTAGCTCATTCACGTAAGACAGTGGTCCTCAAATGGGGGTACGCGTACCCCTGGGGGTACTTGAAGGTATGCCAAGGGGTACGTGAGATTTTTTAAAAATATTCTAAAAATAGCAAACATTCAAAAATCCTTTATAAATATATTTATTGAATAATACTTCAACAAAATATGAATGTAAGTTCACAAACTGAACATCAAATCAAGTAGGCTATTCCATTCATTACCATAAAGCCAGAGTTTCCCCCATGCCATGATGGTTTGACCCTCACTAAAATGTCTGTCAAAAAGAACTGTGAAAAGAAATGCAACAATGCAATATTCAGTGTTGACAGCTAGATTTTTTTGTGGACATGTTCCATAAATATTGATGTAAATATTTCTTTTTTTGTGAAGAAATGTTTAGAATTAAGTTCATGAATCCAGATGGATCTCTATTACAATCCCCAAAGAGGGCACTTTAAGTTGATGATTACTCCTATGTGTAGAAATCTTTGTTTATAATCGAATCACTTGTTTATTTTTCAACAAATTTGTAGTTATTTTTATATCTTTTTTTCCAAATAGTTCAAGAAAGACCACTACAAATTAGCAATATTTTGCACTGTTATACAATTTAATAAATCAGAAATTGATGACATAATGCTGTATTTTACTTCATCTCTTTTTTTCAACCAAAAATGCTTTGCTCTGATTAGGGGGTACTTGAATTAAAAACATTTTCACAAGTGGTACATCACTGAAAAAAGGTTGAGAACCACTGCCCTAGTACAGTGTTTTTCAACCTTTTTCGAGGCAAGGCACATTTTTGTCATTAAAAAAAAACCCGGAGGCACACCAACAGCAGAAAACGTAAAAAAAAAAAGAAACTCCACCAGGTCCATCCAGCCATTTTCTTCCGCTTATCCGAGGTCGGGTCGCGGGGGCAGCAGCCTAAAGTACCGTATTTTTCGGACTATAAGTCGCAGTTTTTTTTCATAGTTTGGCCGGGGGTGCGATTTATACTCAGGAGCGACTGAAATTATTAACACATTACCGTAAAATATCAAATAATATTATTTAGCTCATTCACATGGTCCTCAAATGGGGGTACGCGTACCCCTGGGGGTACTTGAAGCTATGCCAAGGGGTATGTGAGATTTTTTTTTAATATTCTAAAAATAGCAACAATTCAAAAATCCTTTATAAATATATTTATTGAATAATACTTCAACAAAATATGAAAGTAAGTTCACAAACTGAACATCAAATCAAGTAGGCTATTGCATTCATCACCATAAAGCCAGAGTTTCCCCCATGCCATGATGGTTTGACCCTCACAAAAATGTCTGTCGAAAAGAACTGTGAAAAGAAATGCAACAATGCAATATTCAGTGTTGACAGCTAGATTTTTTGTGGACATGTTCCATAAATATTGATGTAAGTATTTCTTTTTTTGTGAAGAAATGTTTAGAATTAAGTTCATGAATCCAGATGGATCTCTATTACAATCCCCAAAGAGGGCACTTTAAGTTGATAATTACTTCTATGTGTAGAAATTTTTATTTATAATCGAATCACTTGTTTATTTTTCAACAAATTTGTAGTTATTTTTATATCTTTTTTTCCAAATAGTTCAAGAAAGACCACTACAAATTAGCAATATTTTGCACTGTTATACAATTTAATAAATCAGAAATTGATGACATAATGCTGTATTTTACTTCATCTCTTTTTTTCAACCAAAAATGCTTTGCTCTGATTAGGGGGTACTTGAATTAAAAACATTTTCACAAGTGGTACATCACTGAAAAAAGGTTGAGAACCACTGCCCTAGTACAGTGTTTTTCAACCTTTTTCGAGGCAAGGCACATTTTTGTCATTTAAAAAAAACAAACCCGGAGGCACACCACCAGCAGAAAACGTTAAAAAAATGAAACTCCACCAGGTCCATCCAGCTATCTTCTTCCGCTTATCCGAGGTCGGGTCGCGGGGGCAGCAGCCTAAAGTACCGTATTTTTCGGACTATAAGTCGCAGTTTTTTTTCATAGTTTGGCCGGGGGTGCGGCTTATACTCAGGAGCGACTTATGTGTGAAATTATTAACACATTACCGTAAAATTTCAAATAATATTATTTAGCTCATTCACGTGGTCCTCAAATGGGGGTACGCGTACCCCTGGGGGTACTTGAAGCTATGCCAAGGGGTACGTGAGATTTTTTAAAAATATTCTAAAAATAGCAAAAATTCAAAAATCCTTTATAAATATATTTATTGAAAAATACTTCAACAAAATATAAATGTAAGTTCATAAACTGAACATCAAATCAAGTAGGCTATTGCATTCATTACCATAAAGCCAGAGTTTCCCCCATGCCATGATGGTTTGACCCTCACTAAAATGTCTGTCAAAAAGAACTGTGAAAAGAAATGCAACAATGCAATATTCAGTGTTGACAGCTAGATTTTTTTGTGGACATGTTCCATAAATATTGATGTAAATATTTCTTTTTTTGTGAAGAAATGTTTAGAATTAAGTTCATGAATCCAGATGGATCTCTATTACAATCCCCAAAGAGGGCACTTTAAGTTGATGATTACTTCTATGTGTAGAAATCTTTATTTATAATCGAATCACTTGTTTATTTTTCAACAAATTTGTAGTTATTTTTATATCTTTTTTTCCAAATAGTTCAAGAAAGACCACTACAAATTAGCAATATTTTGCACTGTTATACAATTTAATAAATCAGAAATTGATGACATAATGCTGTATTTTACTTCATCTCTTTTTTTCAACCAAAAATGCTTTGCTCTGATTAGGGGGTACTTGAATTAAAAACATTTTCACAAGTGGTACATCACTGAAAAAAGGTTGAGAACCACTGCCCTAGTACAGTGTTTTTCAACCTTTTTCGAGGCAAGGCACATTTTTGTCATTAAAAAAATCCCAGAGGCACACCACCAGCAGAAAACGTTAAAAAAAATGAAACTCCACCAGGTCCATCCAGCCATCTTCCGCTTATCCGAGGTCGGGTCGCGGGGGCAGCAGCCTAAAGTACCGTATTTTTCAGACTATAAGTCGCAGTTTTTTTCATAGTTTGGCCGGGGGTGCGACTTATACTCAGGAGCGACTTATGTGTGAAATTATTAACACATTACCGTAAAATATCAAATTATATTATTTAGCTCATTCACGTAAGAGACTAGACCAGGGGTGTCCAAAGTGCGGCCATTTGCGGCCCCACGGCACATTCTAAAAATACGGAAAAAAAACAAAACAAAACATAAAAGGTGTTATAAAAGAGCAAACAGGTGAAATGTAACAAGAAAATGTTGCATTATTTACTCTAATAACACAAAGCTGCCATGTAGGCTGTTTCTCTCTTTAAAATCAATGTCATTATGAATTATTGACCTATTCAAGGCTCCATTTATTTCACATTAAATATTCCACTTTGAGATATTTTGGGGGGAAAATGTTGCATATTTTTTGGTTGCCATTTAAAAAAACAAAGTTTTTTAAAGAAGGGCCTAAAACGAACAAACAAAAAACATAAACAACAATAAAACTTATAATTGACGGATAGATCTGAAGTTGATCTTGAGACTATTGTGGTAAAAGTTTAAAAAAAAATTTGGATATAATTTTTTAAACTTTACTGAGCAGTACCCTTTTGGATCCCCAATAATTTTAGTGGGACTTTTTTTTTTTTAAGTGTCATTGCTCAAAAAAATAATGAATTAAAATCAATGTGGTTATGAGTTATTGACCTTTTTAAGACTCCAATTACTATATAATCTCAAATATTCCAAATATTACATATTTTGTGTTTTTTTCTATAAAAAAACACTGTTTTTCTTGACAGAAATGGCATACAACTTAAATCTTTAAAAGCGTTATATTGACAGATAGACCTAATGTTGATCTAGAGATTTAAACCTTGAAGAAGAATAATAATAATAATAATAATACTAAATAATGACACATTTGTAATATTTTTTTTGACCAAAACCTTTTGGGGTCCCCGGGATCAAGCCTTAGTGGAGGCCTAAATGTAGCTTTTTTATACATATATTGTATTTGTTTTTAAAATAAAAAATATCAAAATGGCCCCAGCTTGCTTTGATTTTTCAGTGTGCGGCCCTCAGTGGAAAAAGTTTGGACACCCCTGGACTAGGCGTATAAGATTTCATGGGATTAAGCGATTAGGAGTGACAGATTGTTTGGTAAACATATAGCATGTTCTATATGTTATAGTTATTTGAATGACTCTTACCATAATATGTTACGTTAACATACAAGGCACGTTCTCAGTTGGTTATTTATGCCTCATATAACGTACACTTATTCAGCCTGTTGTTCACTATTCTTTATTTATTTTAAATTGCCTTTCAAATGTCTATTCTTGGTGTTGGGTTTTATCAAATAAATTTCCCCCCAAAAATGTGACTTATACTCCAGTGCGACTTATATATGTTTTTTTTCCTTCTTTATTATGCATTTTCGGCCGGTGCGACTTATACTACGGAGCGACTTATACTCCAAAAAATACGGTACCAATGATTGTCACACACACACTAGGTGGGGCGAAATTATTCTCTGCATTTGACCCATCACCCTTGATCACCCCCTGGGAGGTGAGGGGAGCAGTGGGCAGCAGCGGTGGCTGCGCCCGGGAATCATTTTTGGTGATTTAACCGCCAATTCCAACCCTTGATGCTGAGTGCCATGCAGGGAGGTAATGGGTCCCATTTTTATAGTCTTTGGTATGACTCGGCCTGGGTTTGAACTCACAACCTACCGATCTCAGGGCGGACACTCTAACCACTAGGCCACTGAGTAGGTGGGAAGCAGGGAAGCCCAGACTTCCCTCTCCCCAGCCACTTCATCCAGCTCCTCCCGGGGGATCCCGAGGCGTTCCCAGGCCAGCCGGGAGACATAGTCTTCCCAACGTGTCCTGGGTCTTCCCCGTGGCCTCCTACCAGTTGGGCGTGCCCGAAACAACTCTCTAGGGAGGCGTTCGGATGCCCGAACCATCTCATCTGGCTCCTCTCGATGTGGAGGAGCAGCGGCTTTATTTTAAGCTCCTCCCGGATGGCAGAGCTTCTCACCCTATCTCTAAGGGAGAGCCCCGCCACCCGGCGGAGGAAACTCATTTCGGCCGCTTGCACCCGTGATCTTGTCCTTTCGGTCATAACCCAAAGCTCATGACCATAGGTGAGGATGGGAACGTAGATCGACCGGTAAATTGAGAGCTTTGCCTTCCGGATCAGCTCCTTCTTCACCACAACGGATCGATACAGCGTCCGCATTATTGAAGACGCCGCACCGATCCGCCTGTCGAGCTCACGATCCACTCACTGCCAGGGGAACATGTTTTTTTTGCCATCTCAAAATACAATGAAGCGTATTTGCACTTGGCTTTACTGTAACCACGGGACAGGAAAGGTGTGTTTCCTTTAATGTTAATACACTTACAATGTTATGCATAGGTATAGTTATAAACATTTTTTTAGTAAAATGATAGTCACGGTGGAGAGTGCGGGGGGGTCGAAATATTTTCTTTTTCCTAAGGGGGCGTAACAGAAAATATTTGAGAAGCACCGACTTAATCATACATTTGATCGTTTGTCGTGTGAAACAAGTATATTTAATAGGGGTCTCAAAAAAATTATTTTCAAATGAATAGCGATTCTTGCTTGTAACGTATTTTAATTGATTACAAAAATTCTAAAATGGTTTAAAAAATAAAATAAAATAAAATAAAATTAAAATTACAAAAAAAAAATATATATATATATATATATTTAAAAAAAAAAATATATATATACATATACACACACACACACACAAACACTTTAGAAATGAGAAGTGTGGGATACTTCTTTTGTTGCCTTTTTTGTTTGACTTTATTAAATGTTTGAATATAATTGTATTTAACAAAACCAGTTTTCTTTTAAGAATCAGAATCAGCTTTATTGTCATTACGCAGGGTAACGAGATTGAGGCCATTCCATACAGTGCGATAAAACAAGTGTACACTCTATACAGAGGGTGAAATGAATATGTACATGAATATCTACATGAAACAGGGTGGTTGGTGGAATGGGTTATTGCACCGAAGAGAAGGCAGTTATGAGGGTCAATGAGGCAGTCTGTTCAGGGTGGTTATGGCCCTGGGGAAGAAGCTGTTTTTTAGCCTGTTCGTCTTGGTTTTAATGCACCTGTAGCGCTTCCCAGAGGGCAGCAGGTGGAACAGGTCAGAGCCAGGGTGGGTGCTGTCCTTGATGATGGCACTGGCTCTGTTGAGGCAGCGGGAGGTGTAGATGTCCATCAGAGAGGGGAGAGGGCGGCCGATGATCTTTTGAGCCGTCTTGACCACTCTTTGCAGCCTCTCCCCGTCTGCTGCATTGCAGCTGCCGTACCATACTGTAATACAGTAGGTCAGCAGGCTCTCGATGGACGAGCGGTAGAAGGTCAGCAGCAGGTCAGGCTTCAGGTTGTACTTCCCGAGGACTCTCAGGAAGTGTAGCCGCTGCTGAGCCTTCTTGATGATTGCTGTGGTGTTGACTGTCCAGGAAAAGTCGTTAGAGATGTGGACTCCAAGGTACCTGAAGGTGTGGACCCCCTCCACACGCTCGCCGTTGATGTAGAGGGGGGCAGGGTCGGTGCTGCTCCTCCTGAAGTCGACGATGATCTCTCTGGTCTTGCTGGTGTTGAGAGCGAGGTTGTTCTCCGAAGACCAGGCCGTCAGCTTCAGGACCTCCTCCCTGTAGGCAGCCTCGTCACCCCTGGAGATGAGCCCGACCACTGTGGTATCGTCAGCAAACTTGACGATAAGGTTGTCACTGTGGGCTGGACTGCAGTCATGGGTGTAGAGGCAGTAGAGGAGGGGGCTCAGCACACAGCCCTGTGGGGAGCCGATGCTCAGCGTGCGGGTGGATGAGAGGTGGGGGCCAAGTCTCACATTCTGGGGTCGGTCCGTTAGGAAGTCCCTTATCTAGGCGTTTGTGAGAGGGGGGAGGCCAAGAGTGTCCAGTTTATTGCAGAGTCTGTCCGGGATTATTGTATTGAAGGCAGAACTATAATCCACAGAGAGCATCCGGACGTAGCTCTGCTGCTGCTCCAGGTGGTTCAGAGCAGAGTGGAGAGCAACAGCGATGGCGTCCTCTGTGGATCTGTTCGCCCGGTGTGCGAACTGGTGGGGGTCAAAGTCTGGAGGGATATGGTCCTTGATGTGCTGGAGAACCAGTCTCTCGAAGCACTTCATGATTACCGGAGTGAGGGCCACTGGTCGGTAATCATTCAGGCTGGTGATGGGAGACTTCTTCGGCACCGGGATTATTGTAGATGACTTCAATATAGAAATGAATCAGAGCTGGTTATCTAGTTTGAGGAATGTAGTTAATCAGGGAACTGGCACCCAATGTTGTTAAAAAAGTATTGATTTTGAATCAAGAATCGATTCTGAATCAAATCATTGCCCCCAAGAATCAAATCGAATCATGTGGAGCCCAAAAATTTACTGCTGTAATATTTAATGACACAATCTATAAATAAGGTGTTATTTAGTGTAACTATTGTACTCATGTTACATTTGCACATTCCCTTGATTCATGTGCAGAAGCGAGGGGTGCATAAATTCCAAAGGGGAACACGTCTCGCCAGAACACCGGCTATAGGAACCGCGTCTCCAGACGCTATTTCTTTTTTTTCTTTTCTGTTTTTCGTTTTATGTCTTTTTCTATATTGCGCAGCCTTACTTCAGATTGAATGCAGTGCACTCAGCACGCCCCAAACGGTGAGTGTGCAGCGATGGACGCTAACCACCCTCTATCATCGCCATCTTGGCTACTTAGTAGAAGGAGAGGCATCGACTCTGGTGGTTGCAATTCACCATTAAAAAGGAGAGAAGAAGAAGAGGACAAATATTGTGATTTTGGACAGCACTGTACAACCAGGGACTTAAGTACGCGGTGTAGTTTGGACTGGTAAGAACCGCATTCTTAAATATGATTCAAAGTCCTGTTGGGAATGGAAGCATGTCGTTTATCTAAGCCAAGTCCTGACCTCCATCAAGTCTTAAAATCAGGGGTGTCCACAGACTTTTTCAACGTGTACCAACTAATACAAAAACAAAAAGCCTAATCCAATCCGCCAGTGGTTCTCAAACTTTTTTCACCAATTACCACCTCAGAAAACACTTGGCTCTCCAAATACCACCATAATGAACAACATTAAAATACAGTAGCATAGTAAGCCTAAGTAATCATTAAAACAAAGCAGAGATTTTTTTTAACAAGTATGTTTAATATTTCTGGCCACTGTAGGGTTAGGCGATATTTTGAGTTTGTAAGATATATCGATATACTTTTGAACAAGATATGAATTACGAAAATATCGGAATATCGATATAATTTATTTCACGTTAAAATGACCAAACGCCGCTTATTTGTTGTGTTCCTTGTTCTCCCCCGCTCGCCTTCCATGGGCTACTAAACCCCTCCCCTTCCTCCTTCAAAGACGTGCTTGCATGTATAAGAACATCCATGATTGGTTGTTTACTATGATGAGTCACGATTGGTTAGTGACAGTCCATTACATCGTCCACTGGGAATTAAAAAGTGCCTGCCTGCAAATGTATTTTATTATCAGAATTTGATACATGTTGTATTATTTGCACAGGTATGTTATTTATTTTACGTAGAAAGAATATTTTTCCATTTTATTTGTTATGTAATTCTGTGCTGCTTAAACAGTTTTTTTCTGTGCTGTTAATACCCATCTTGACTAACTGGGTTAATAAAAGTGCCACTGACTGTTTACAGTACAGTTGTCATTCACTTCAATTTCACTGAATATCACTCAAAAATGAATATCTTTATATTTATACTTTCACTGAAGAACATCTCGAGATACATATCGAATGTCGAGGTTAAGTAAAAATATATCGAGATATACTTTTTCGAACTGTAACATTACACGAAGTTTGAACAGTCACACTGCGTTTGAATATTTAATTAAGTGATTCTCTGTCGTATCACATAAATGGAGCCCCAGTTTGAGAATACAGTAAAAAGTTACATATATTTGTAATTGACTTCAATACTTCAATAAGGCTGCAGCTAACGATTATTTTTCTATCGATTAATCTATAGATTATTTTTTCGATTAATCGGTTAATCTATAGATTATTTTTTCGATTCATCTATAGATTATTTTTCCTTTTACCGATTATTTTTTTTATTCAAAATGAAGATGAAAAAATAAATGTAGGCCAGTTTTTTCAAAAGGCATTGCTTTTATTTACAAAAAAAAAAAAGTATGGCCACTCAGTCAACATTGACAACAACATGACAAAATATTCTGTAACAATGTAAACATTTAAAACTTTTAACATTTAACAAAATTAAAAGTAGCTTATTTGCTTTTTAATGTGCAAATATTAAAGTAAACATCCAGTGCAAATCGTAATATTCTGCAATAGTATAAGCATTTCAAAAGTAAAAGTATTGCTTATTTTGCTTTAAAATGTGCAAAAATAAAGATAAACATCCAATACAAAAAAGTGCCAATCTAAATATTCTGGAGCACTGTAAACATTAAGTATTGCTTTTAAAATGTGCAAAATAAACATCCAGTCCAACACAGTACACAATAACCAATTCTACTCATTCCAGTGAGTGACTAACAGTTGTAATGAAGAAAGGTTAGCATGTCTACATGCTCTGGTTCTTTTCTTGTTTACAATATTCCCAGCAGCTGAAAATAAGTGCTCAGAAGGGGTCGATGTGGCTGGAACTGAGAGCTAATTACCGGTAGCCTTCACCTCAAGCCAGGACTGCGAGTGAGCTGAGCTCCAGTTTATATTCCTAGAAGGTCAACGGGCTCATAGTAGGGATGTGCGTATCGATCCTGTGGTATCGATATATCGATACTCACACGCTACTCATTTGGCATCACTTTTCTGAAAAAAGTATTGATATAAACCAAAAAACGGCGTGTGGGGGGTGCAAGCATCACTTTCAGATGTTTTTGATGACTTACTTAACTTACTATGTGCTGGGACACCCCTGTACCTGTCAGAGTATAGAGCTGGCCCAGTCACGTGACAGGAGACAGCGAATGAGCGTCGTCAACGTGCAACACACACACAGCCAGCCGACAGCGATGCAGCCAGGCATATCCAGTGTTGTCCAATTGTTGACTTAAAACAGGCATTGTTTTTTTGTTTTTTTAGTAATGTTTACTGAATATTTTTGTTTAAATGATTATCCTAAATTCAAATAATTTCCACACAGGGGAATTTACTGTTAGTTGAAAATTGCTTGAGTATTTAAAACAAGATAAGAAAGGGATAACATTTGGAGATTCTTCATCTTTGCATTAGTTTTATTTTTTTCCAAGAAAATCTTGAAATATATGATTGAATGTGATTTTGGTTTTAATCTGTAACATCATTTCTTACATTTCGAAAACATTAACCTATTTCATATTTCATTAATTGCTAATTATATCACAAACTTTAAAAAATAACTGCAGCTTCTTGCGATTCGGATTTGACAGTTAATTGGAAAGCCCTAATATCTAATTATTATTATATATAATTATTATTATATATAATATTTAATTTATTTTTCATATTTGTTATTTATTTTAATTTTACTTTTATTATATATTGACCATAATAAATGTGGTATAAATGGTCTGTATTTGTCTTGTGATTTGTCTTAAATAATAACAATAGTAATAATATTTTTGACTGACAAAAATTGCCAATAAGAAATTAATGGTATCGGTATCGATGAAAAGGCAAGATAAAGTATCGGTATCGTATCGAATCCTAAAAGTGTGGTATCGCCCATCCCTAGCTCATAGTGATGTTACTAGTAGTTGACTGGGAGGTGTTTATTATCATTTGGGGAGAGTCCGCTGCGTGATGCTCACCTGCTAAACACCTATCTGCTCCACGCTGAAGCGCTGACTACATGCGCTCTGAATACACACTGCTGATTGGCTGGTAACGTTTTGAATACGCACTGCTGATTGGCTGATAACGCTTTGTATAACGCTTTGTGTGTACCAATCAGATGGTTGTATGGGTGGGACAATGCTGCGTGCTGAGACAGAGGCAGCCGCAGAAGGAGCGAAGCAGCTTGTTAAGACTTTAGCAGCTAAAGTTAGCTTTGGCTTAGAAACTCGTTCGGTACACCCCCGTACCGAACCAAAAGCCCCGTACCGAAACGGTTCAATACAAAACACGTACCGTTACACCCCTAGCAGATACAAATGACACATTCATGTTTTTGTGTAATGATGACAACGTATACTCGCGCGGACGATTGACTAGTTGATGGTTTTCTTTTCAAATGCTCGTTCATAGCCGTTGTGCTGCCTATGCTATGATAGGCCATTTACGCTCGACACAGTGTGCATACAACAACATTATTAGGCCGTGTATTGAAATACTCCCACACTTTTGACCACTTTTGGCGTGATTTTTTCCCCCTCGCTCGCACAGTCTGCTTTGCGCTCCGCCATGACGGTAGTGTGACGTAAATATGCGACGCGTCGACGCACAAAAACGGCGTCGACGTATTTACGTAACCGATGACGTCGACTACGTCGACGCGTCGTTTCAGCCTTATACTTCAATGATTTATGAAGTCTGGACCACTCCTCATGCATCAGTCGGCGCCCCGACTTACCTACATGCAAGAGGATCCCCTGCTGACCCCACTATGGACTGGACTCTCACTTTATTAACCTTGTCCACTCGCATCCATTGCACCGGTCACCCGGGGGGTCCCCACATCTGTGGTCCCTTACAGGGTTTCACGTTGTGACATTACAGGGTTTCACATTGTGACATTTGTGATTAAGGGCTATATAAGTAAACTTTGATTGATTTTTATTGATTTTTTATTTTTTTTGTAATTGTGTTTTTAAAATGTGCTGAAGGCCAATAAAAAAAGAAAAACAGCTGAAAGCCACAAATGGACCCCGGTCCGCACTTTGGACACCCCTGTCTTACATATTTTCTCTTCTCGCTGCGTTTTATTCAAATCCCCCTTCTCATCATTAGATCTTTACATCCCTATACCTCCCTTTCTTGAAGCAAAGACGACAACGTTCTCCCCTCCATCATCTATCTACCACATTTCTCTTAACTCTAATCCTCCCTCTTTGCTTCTGATCTCTCCATCGCTCCCTCCAGCTCTTTCGCCCCCACCCCAACAAACACAAACACACACACACAAACACACACAGCTGCGATAGCTGTCGGCAAAATCTTGGCAACGTTCACCAGCTTGGTTCTGGGTGTTTGTGCGGAATTCGCCAACGTCTCCGACTGTCTTCCAGAGGTTTTGTGAAGGAAAGATTAGAAGTTTAGAGTAAACCTCAGTCCAATATTTCTTTGGTTTATACATTTGACTTCGGCAATTGACTAACTTGAGCATGTATGTGTTGGAAAATGTTGAATAGCTTGGTTGTCTAAATGTCACTACTGTGATGGACGGATTGTCTGGGCAGCGTTCCCCTCACTATACATCGGTGCATAATAATACGCAGGTGTGCACAATCAATAGGAGACAAAGACAATCGTCAGCCTAAAGATGAGGTGTGCCCATGATGCGCCTTTTTCTTCAGTGTTGTTTCTGCGTATATGTGTCCGCACAGGAATGCCATTTCTGACATCGTAATGACGCAGACGTGATGGTGTTGCCATGTGTCACACCCAAAATGTATGCAGGCTGCAATGAACAATGACATTATGACGTGTCACACCACTACGGCCGCACAAAGAAGCGGCGCAAATCACACCACATTGTGCGACTGTGTGTGTGTGTGCGCGCACGGATGGGGGAATACCCCTCTGCTGGAACACTGTGGAATCACGAGACTGTTGTCATGCCAACGTGCAGATGGGAATTTCCCTGGTAACAGACATTGTACGGCGATGCTGGGAAGAGCAGAGGAATAGCACCTTGGCGACTGTGGGAGGAAAGACGGCGTGAAGGGTTGTTTCAAGGGATAACTGGATGTGAGACAGTTGAATGGACAAATGATGATTAGGTGCAGTTCCCCTGCGAACCATTATTGATTCCCTTTCATCCGTTATACAGCGGGCATCATCAATCCATCACCAAACTGTAATTGTAATTGAGTTCATTAATACCCCATTTGCCGTGATAAAGCTTGCACTTCACCTGTGGAAGCTCACCTCTTGTCTGAAATGCTTACACGGTTCTGGACTGTGATACACATGCTTGCTTTAGACTCACGGTCAGACATGACTGGGTGCTGCACATGCTTTTAATAAATTGCCAAAAACTGAAAGCGTGACCTTGGCAGCGTGCAAGGCTGCATATGGTTCTCTAGTTCGAAACCCATTTCAATTAGATAATCTTGCAACTGTCCCATTTTTTTTTTATCTGTCTCAGACAGATATTTTTCCTCCTAAGCAACCTTGTTCTTTTAACGTGTAAAGGATATCAGTGTTTCCCATTTGATTGCAATCTATTTGTGGCGGTGGCACGGTGCAGGAGAATGACATTTGTATCTTTGGCCATAATATTTTTATTACCGTATTTTCAAGACTACAAACCGCTCTTTTTCCCCCCCTACGCTTTGCATCCTGCGGCTTATAAAACGGTGCAGCTAATTTATGGACTTTTTTTTCGCTAACAGCCATAATGTTTTGTACTCAACAAATAGTTTTCATAGAACACCGACAGAGACACTGAAAAGGTTTGATATTGTTTGTGCTACGGCGCCATCTTTTAGACGAGTTTGCGCACTGCAGGTGGTGTGGTTTGAAAATGTACTGCCTGTTTCATGCCTTGAACCGGAAGTAAAACCTTCCAAAGGATTCTTCATTCATCACTCTAAGCAACGTTTGTAAGTTTTGCAATACAACTAAAACAATTCATACTTAATAAGCCGTCCCATGTGTGATGTCTATAGGAGTGTTTTCATGCATATTTGTACGTGCTATAGTAATGTAATCAAGCGTCGTTAGAATTAGCGAATATGCTAATGCGATTACAAATGTCTGTGTTAGTATTATTAACGGCATTTGTTTTGTATTGTATCAGTTTCGTAAATTTACCAGAATGTCACCTTGGAGTTATTGAGTCTGTTTAGCTGATTGGAGAGCTAGTTTCAGCAGCTAGTGGGTCCATAGTGATGACTTCTGTTTTGTTTGATCAGCCATTTTACTATTGTGTGACAGGCACCGTTTGGAAAAAATGAAGGTATGTAAAAAAACATTTAAACGTTCTTTCCTACCGGTAGATATATGTGGCTTAGAGTGCGGTGCGGCTAATATATGTACAAATGTTTTTTTCTTTTAAAATTTGGTGGGAGTCACGTAAATACCGGTGCGCAAATACTGTATGTTTATAACGACATAATGAAATTTCTCCTGTTGCTAGTCGATTTCTTTTAATATCACAAAAGAGAGAGAGAGACGCCTGTTCTTAGATAGTGTTAAGTGGAACGCTAGATGCGTCCATGTCAGCATCTTTAAAAATCTCCTCACTAGATTTGTCGCAAGCTGCAACAGTGACTCCTCCTGCTCTCGTCTTATTCTCTGGTAGACCTATGCGCAAATGAGGTAAAATCATGATGCATAAGCCACCTGGGGTTAAACTATTATCGTTTTCTAATCGAAATTGCGATTTCTAAAACCGTTATGTGGTCGCCAAAGCTACGTTTTTTGGCAATGCTCCTGACTAACCCAAGATCTGTTTTGTCAGCTATTTTACACATACATGCCGTCTCCCTGCCACTGATGCCGCCCTAAGTCAACCTAATCAACCATAAAAATCAGACAATGGCAAAGTTGAGAGCGACAACATACATGTCGTGATAGCAATGTAGCATACTGACAAAGGTGGCCAGCTGGTCTGTATCCGATCTGTGGGCTGAATTGTTAGCTGTTTATTTACCATTTTGAATGCATAAAAAAGTCAAACATATGTGTTGTTGACTTACAAAATAATTGTGAATAAACAGCTTATCTTTTTACAATTTTTGCGTATTTCCAGTCAGAGTGCAGAAGCGTTCCTCCTGTGGAAATTGCCAAAGGTATTTGGAGTGGAATATTCAAAATGGCTGACTGAATTTGTGGCATTTTGTGATGTTTAGACGGTATTTTTACATATTTTGCTAATTGCAAATACAATTGGATATGGTTAAATGGATACAATAAAACCCAAATAAGCACATCAAGTAGAGATGTCTGATAATATCGGACTGCCGATATTATTGGCCGATAAATGCTTTAAAATGTAATATCGGAAATTATCTGTTTCAAAAAGTAAAATTTATGACTTTATAAAACGCTGCTGTACGGAGTGGTACACGGACGTAGGGAGAAGTACAGAGCAGTTGTGTCTCCCAGTCATACTTGCCAATCGGCAAGTATGACCAATCCCTCCCGATTTTCCCGGGAGACTCACGAATTTCAGTGCCTTTCCCGAAAATCTCCCGGGGCAACCATTCTCCCGAATTTCTCCCGATTTCCACCCAGACAACAATATTGGGGGCGTGCCTTAAAGGCACTGCCTTTGCGTGCCGGCCCGATCACATAATATCTACGGCTTTTCACACACACAAGTGAATGCAATTCATACTTGGTCAACAGAGGGTAGCCGTATAAACAACTTTAAACACTGTTACAAATATGCGCCACACTGTGAACCCACACCAAACAAGAATGACAAACACATTTCGGGAGAACATCTGCACCGTAACACAACATAAACACAACCGAACAAATACCCAGAACCCCTTGCAGCACTAACTCTTCCGGGACGCAACAATATACCCCCCCGCCCACCTCAATCTCTTCATGCTCTCTCAGGGAGAGCATGTCCCAAATTCCAAGCTGCTGTTTTGAGGCATGTTAAAAAAAATAATGCACTTTGTGACTTCAATAATAAATATGGCAGTGCCATGTTGGCATTTTTTCCATAACTTGAGTTGATTTATTTTGGAAAACCTTGTTACATTGTTTAATGCATCCAGCGGGGCATAACAACAAAATTAGGCATAATAATGTGTTAATTCCACGACTGTATATATCGGTATCGGTTGATAACGGAATCTGTAATTTAAGAGTTGGACAATATCGGATATCGGCAAAAAAGCCATTATCGGACATCTCTAACATCAAGTCAACTTGTTTTTCCACTCTACTGGTGCTTTCACTGTTCTGCCTATCACTATATTTTACTAGCATAGACAAGCAAAGTAAATATAATAAATAAAAAAATATAAAATAAATAAAACATTTTGGATAACATTAATACAATTTGATAGTATGCTGCGACACAGTGATTGGGGAATTCCTGTTGTATAAAGGTGGCGGAAATTTGTGAGTGCAGGTCTTTTTTTAATGTGAAGTGAAGTGAATTACATTTATATAGCGCTTTTTCTCAAGTGACTCAAAGCGCTTTACATTGTGAAACCCAATACCTAAGTTACATTTAAACCAGTGTGGGTGGCACTGGGAGCAGGTGGGTAAAGTGTCTTGCCCATGGACACAACGGCAGTGACTAGGATGGCGGAAGCGGGGATCGAACCTGCAACCCTCAAGTTGCTGGCATGGCCACTCTACCAATCGAGCTATACGCCCCACTGTAATGTGTTTTTAAAATTCACACCGCCAGGCGCATACTGTATACTGTATATCCACTGACGTCAAGAAATACACTGCTGTCATGTAACGTATTTAAACCAACAAGACAAGACACTGGAGCCTCCATGTTAATGATCATTATAGTAGTGTTGATGTAATGTACAGATGAATTTGTGACTACATAGTGTCACACTTCCATGCAAAGCTTCACACCAACTTGACACCTCTTTCTTCCCGCTGCACAAAATGGATCCGTCACAAAGATGGAAAACACCCCCAGCGCCTCTGCCCCCTTTTTCATGCACGCCTCCCAAACTGGGTCAGCCTCGGTTTGGTCTCTGCGCATCACCTTGACTCTACCTTTACGCTCACGCACGCACACAACATGCTCAAAGGGGATTCCCGCATGCTTTTAACACAGTGGGTGTGGTCACATGCATGTGGCACTAGTTCATCCGGCTCCATTTTTAGCCAGTGATTCCTCCCATCTGACCTGGCAACCTTATCGTAGTTTTCCAAGTGGAACAATGACCAGGAAGGAAGGATTAGTCCCAAGAATCCTGTGATGGATTTGATGTGCTTGACTGGTCCTCTCTGGAAGTCCCTGGGGATGTGGCGTCACACGCTGCCACTTTGCTCAGGCTGAATTTCAAACGTGCCTCCAAGAAATATGCTATTATGGTTAAAACTGTACATAAATGTCACATTCATTTAACTAGTTCAACATGGAGCAGCATATTGTAATTGGATCTATTAAAAGTTCACCTTTAGAAAGATAATGATGCTCATTATGATAAGGGGTACGTCTAATATTTTGCGCCTTACATAGTAATAAGCAAATAATTGGAACATATTGTTGAATGAATATATCACACATTTATTTCCTATCTTGGTAAATGATTACACCTCACAACTCTGATTCAATGGACCTAATTTTGTGACCAGTGTATATTACCTTTGACTCCTTCCCTTGCCTTGTTTCCCTTAGAACCACAGCTGAAGGGCATAGTGACCAGGTTGTTCTGCAGGCAGGGCTTCTATCTCCAGATGGGCCAGGATGGAAGTCTGGATGGGACCAAAGACGACAGCACCAACACCTGTAAATACCACACACTCACGTTGTTACTCAAATTATCACTTTGACAATGTCACAGAAGTATAATTGAACAGTAAATACATCTACTGTAGTTCTCTGTTAAATGAACCAGACTGGCATCAAAATGGTATAGTATGGTATTGGGGTGGTCATGGTACAGCATCCTACTGTTAATAGATATTTGTTACACCCCTGTTTTGTATAGTATGTAGGGGTGTCAAAAAAAATTAGATTTTCAGATGAATTTTGATTATTTGTTACGATTTTTAATCAAGTAAAAAAACATTGATTTAAATTTTTTTTTATAAAGCCAGAAATCTTGGGGTTATTTTAGATTCTGATTTACATTTCGACAGTCACATCAAATCAGTAACAAAATCGGCCTACTATCACCTCAAAAATGTAAAAAGACTTAGAGGGCTCATGTCAGCTCAAGACTTTGAAAAACTTGTACATGCCTTTATTACCAGTAGGCTAGACTATTGTAATGGTCTCCTTGCAGGTCTTCCCAAAAAAACTGTCAGGCAGCTACAGCTTGTTCAGAACGCTGCTGCTAGAGTTCTAACAAAGACCAAAAAATGTGAGCACATTACACCAATTCTTAAATCCTTACATTGGCTCCCTGTACATCAGAGAATTGATTTCAAAATCCTCCTGCTCACATATAAATCACTACATGGTCTAGGGCCGAAGTATATTACTGATATGCTCCCACTATATAAGCCCTCTAGATCACTAAGATCTTCTGAGACCAATCTGTTAGCGGTTCCAAGAGTAAACTCAAATCAAGGGAGAGCATCATTCAGTCACTATGCACAAATAGCTGGAATAAACTTCCTGAATATGTCAGACTTTCCCCAACTCTGACTACTTTTAAAACTAGACTGAAGACTTTTATGTTCACCTTAGCTTTTAGCTAAATCTTTTAATCTTTTAACTTTTAACGTCTGCACTGTTTTTATTTTTATTGTCTGCATTTTAACTTTGCTTTTATTTTCTTTCATTTCACTTTGTTGTCTGTGAAGCACTTTGAGTCTGCCTTGTGTATGAAAAGCGCTATACAAATAAAGTTGCCTTGCCTTGCCTTGCCTAAAAAAATATATTATTTTTTATTTTATTTTTTATTTGTATTTTTTTTTTTTTCAAACTGTCCAGTCCAGCCACTCAGACAAATTGTATCGTTGATGTCCAGATTTACTTTAAAAAAGAGAAGTGTTTGATACTTCTATTGTTGCCTTATTTGTATTTGACTTTATTAAATGTTTGGAAAGCACTTTATTGAACAAAACCAGTTTTCTTTTAAGTGATATAGAAATTGATTAGGGCTGTTTATCTATTTTATGGAGGAATGTAGTTAATCTAGAACTGGCATCCAATGTTATGTATAGATTTTGAATCGAGAATTGAATCGTTACCCCAAAGAATCGAATCAAATCGTGTGGTGCCCAAAGATTCCCAGCCCTACTAGTATGGTCTGTTTTTTTATGTTTCAGACATGCTAAACAAGTGACATTAAGCCTGTGGGAAAACCAAATAGGACATAACAGTCCTTAAGTTTTTGATGGGTGTTAAAATATTTTGGATTCATATTTTTTTAACCTTTTATTGCGTACATTTCTCAATAAACAACAGTCGTGAGCAAAAATATCAAATCTGTAATGGGTTTTCTTTTTACTATTTAGATAATGTCACAGGTTTTAATTAGGTAAATATCTTACGTTGGGATGTAACGATAAACGGTAATAATGATAACCTCTGTAAAACTCCGCAGGGTTGTTATTTCCAACTGCACTTTGAGAAACCCACAAACTGACCGGCGCCAACTCGTTAGCGTAAATGCCAACCTAAAAACAAGAGGCATTAACGTCTTTCCCCATTAACGACATACCCCAATCTAAACTTATATAAACACATTGCTGTCTGCGCTACTTTTCTATTCAATTGTGCACATTGAACCTCCAAGCTGTGCTCTGTTAAAACCAAGTGATCATTCTAAACTCTGATGAATATGAGACGGAGGTGTTTTCTAACAGTGGGTCTACTTATTCTAGTTTTTTAAATAAATAACTTTGTCAAAATTGTTCGGTGTGTGTATCAGTACTTTTTGAGCACATTCAGCAATACCGCGATAATGATAACCGTGATAATTTTGGTCAAGATAACCGGGATATGAAATGTTCATATTGTTACAGCCCTAAACTCACATAATTTAAATTATGCTAATTGAAATATGTGACATAATTTGATAAAAGGGCCATCAAAGGGTTAAAAAAACATATGCTTTAGTTCAGAGCTGATTTGATTTGAGCAAAAGAAAAAAGACAATATAAAAAGGAAGCCAATATGTTTTTATGCCCTTTGAAAAATGAAGAACTCGTTTGTCCTGCTTGGCTTTGGGGTACTGCCTAATAACTACCAGTGTATCGTACACATATGAAAGAATTGGATATAAAAAAAAATCAATTTTAACATGGAGAAATCATATTATAGAGTGACACAACAAAAATAATGGCTAAAATACAGCAAAGATTTACTAAAAGGACAAATAAGTCAGCCTTCTGTCCCTGAGTAATAAGGAAGTTATATTTTCACAATCCAACTTGTCTGAAAAGTAGTAGGAATAGGAATTAAAGTTTATGTAATCCTACCCCTTCTCATATTGTCACAATACCTCATGACAGGTTGGGACTTGATTTGTGTTTTCCTTTGTTTTGGTTTCCATTTCCTTTCCAGCGCTCCTATTTTCCCAAGTTCCACTTCCTGCATCTTTACTTCAGCTCAGGGCGCCGGTTCCTTACATTTTGTCATTTAAACTTTATTCAAAGTGTTGAACAAATAAAGTAATAAGCAAATAGGAGTTATACTACCTGATAAGGCTTGTGCAGTTTTGCAGAAAAAGAAAAAAAAAGTATTAAAAATTCAATTAGAGTAATAAAGTTGAAATAATTTGTTAATAACAAATGGAGCATAGTGAGAAAAGTTAGAGTAATTGGGGACAATGAAAAAATATTTGAGTATTATTTTGACTGAATCACCTAATTCATAAGTGCTTTTTGATATGAGTTATGCTGTAACTTACTGTGGATGATTAGTGAATGAAATGTATTTTTTAATGTTGTTGAATTAGGCATAATCAATGTTATACAGCAGACCTGGGCAAATTATGGCCCACATCAATTTTCAATCCGGCCCGCGGAACGTTTCCAAATAACTTTTAAAAACTTTTAACATCTAAACTGCAGCCGCCATTATGGTATGCAGTGTTGTTTTGAAATTACCGCAAGTGTTGAACGACAGAAAGTATTTCACTGTTTGGAATATGTGTTTTTGAGAGATATACGAGTTATTACGGTAATCTACATCACAGCAGCTCAGAAGAGGCACCAAGCAGTGTGGGCGGGGTTTGTTTACACACCGGCCTGCCTCCTCAAGCCCGAGACAGGGACAGACGCAGAATAGATTTTTACAACAAAGTTCTGCAGCAAAGTGATATTATATTAGATTGTAGGTGTTTTTTTAACCCTTTGCGTTCCTATTTCACCTTTCTTTTTTTTCTTCTTTTTTTTGCATTTTCCTGATTATAAAAGATTTCGATGTGTTCTGAGAAGTATAAGAGTGACATTTATATTTTTTTAATATTCAGTGTTTATTGTTCATAGTTAATATTGTAAACCCCACATTCTCTATTTTCATTCTGTAAAATTCCATTCCGTTTTTTGACGTGGTCTGTCCCAACATTTTTAGCATTCTATCAGACATTATTGTGAGTTGTTGTCTTAGTGGTCTTCAAAAAGGGGCCCAAGCACAAATACTGTACAGCAGGGGTGCCCGTTACGTCGATCGCGATCTACCGGTCGATCGCGCAGGGTGTGTCAGTCGATCGCCAGCCAGGCATTGAAAAAATAGACCTAGCAATTAGTGATCATAAATCTTCCTTAGGACGTTACTTGATTGACATTCAAGGCACCCGAGGATCTTGTGAGATGACGCTGGCTGCAGCCAGCTCAGTGTGAAGGAAAAAAAGACCGTCAGGAATAAATGATAAATGGGTTATACTTGTATAGCGCTTTTCTACCTTCAAGGTACTCGAAGCGCTTTGACAGTATTTCCACATTCACCCATTCACACACATATTCACACACTGATGGCGGGAGCTGCCATGCAAGGTGCTAACCAGCAGCCATCAGGAGCAAGGGTGAAGTGTCTTGCCCAAGGACACAACGGGCGTGACTAGGATGGTAGAAGGTGGGGATTGAACCCCAGTAACCAGCAACCCTCCGATTGCTGGCACGGCCACTCTACCAACTTCGCCACGCCGTCCCTAAGGCGAGAAACAGTTTTTATTCCAACCGTACCATCAAAAGCCTAAAGACTGACCGCACAGTTCCTGTCTTCACAATAAAAGGGCTGCTCAATGCTGCCTGCACTAACAAAATAAGAGTCTCCGAAAGCTAGCGCAAACAAGCTAGCAAGCCACGCAGTTTGCAGTCAATTTATTTGTTGTAAAATGTATAAAAACGAGTATGGAAGCTGGACAAACAAGATGCCAAAACCAACCACTTCAATGTGGTATTGGACAGAAAGGAGGACTTTTTTTTTCTCCTCCACAATGTAAAATCGAAATTGTGGAAGTTGTCAGCACTACTGTGAATCTTGTCTGATTACAATCCATGTAAGTCATCAGAATCAGGTAATACAGCAACTTATATTCTTGTCTTTATGAAAGATGGGAATCTCTATATTAAACATGCATGTATTTTGTACACCTTTAACATGTGAACAAAAATGGCAAAAAAAAAAAAATTTTTTTTTTTTTTTTAATTTTTTTGCCATTTATATATATATATATATATATATATATATATATATATATATATATATATATATATATATATGAGGTAGATCACCTCGACTTGGTCATTTAAAAAGTAGCTCGCTTGCTGAAAAAGTGTGGGCACCCCTGCTGTACAGCATATTTGGCTTTAATTTCCTAGTGTTCAAGACAATGTCATCTTCAGCATTTGACCAGTTGCTTGATGTCTTTGACAAGTTCTTATATACTTTATTCATCTCCAAATAGAAATTCACACTTCCAGCAGCTTGTAAGGGTAGAAACACGCAGGGGCATGCAACGTTAAAAAAATAGGGAAAAAAACCAAACAAGTACTTTAGAGACCTCTGGTCCTTCATATGATGTGTTTGCTAATTAGGACAATTACCCAAATACTACTTAGCCATAGGGCTGGGCGATTATATGATCGTGATCGATGATTGTGATTAATTTGAGTTTGATCACTGTGATCAGCTGTGGGTATATTTCCTCGATCAAACATGGCGGAAAGGTCTGTTAGAATGTCTGCATGGAACAATCCGCCTTTTTTGAGCGTGTGTCTGTGAATGTGTGTGTGTTAGTGTACGTTTGCGTGTGTTGTTATGAAGTGAAGCTGAAAGTTCAACCCAGAAGAATAAAATATAGAAATATGACTAACACCAGCATAGAAATTTAAACACAACACTGAGAAAAAGCAGCGACTTTAGTGACAGACTTTAGTTTCACCAGTAATCCTGCCCTGAATGCAGACTTGCAGGCACTCACAAAATGTCTTTGTGACTGTACTACTGCATTGGTCCCGACTGGGAGAATAAACACACCCACTAATTTAATTTAAAAAAAAATGTTTTCATATCTTAATATTTTTAATCAAACTTTGTTTGTGTGTCTGCAAAGATTCAACTCCTCTGATAAAACATGTACTAAAAAACTGAAGAAAAAAAAAGACACTTTTAAAAAAGCAGCTCTCAGGTGCAGCATGCTCGCTAATGCGGCGAGACTGCTCGGACAACGCTGACTCTTCAACTTATGTTTTATTCACCAAGGGAGATTTATACCTAATATTTTTAACTGTGATAAGACCTGACTTTTTTGGAAAAAGATGCCAGAGTGGATCTCTTTCGCCAGAACACCCAAACACAACAAGCCAATGGAGGACCGCTTCACCCTGGCTGGAACATGTGAAACGTGACACTATCCTTGTTTACCTCACCTAGACTATTGAACAAATGTCAGAAAAATTCTAAGTCACAAGGTAAATTAATTGTCCCTTTTTTGTTTTTTACTGTAGCAACATGTTTGGTAACATTTTGAAGTGCACTAAACAAGGTGTGTGTGTGTGTGTGTGTATGTGTGTGTGTGTGTGTGTGTGTGTGTGTGTGTGTGCGTGTGCGTGTGCTTGTGCGTGTGCGTGTGCGGACGCATTGACAGTTAAACTGTTGTTGTGGTGTTTGAATACAAAAAGAGATCGTTGAGCCATTACCCGCTTTTTATGTTATTTTGATACATACAAACTATATATACACACTACAGTGTCTTCAAAGTGTGCATTTTATATTACAAAATGGGGACTTTTGTCGAAGCTAGAACCAATTATTCATGTTTACATTGTTTCAAAATCTGTTTCACTTCACGAACGTTTCGGTCCGCGAACCAAGCACGAGGTTCCACTGTGCTTTTATTAAACATAAGTTACTGCAGTTGGGTTTTTAAAAAAAACTCCACAATTGGGGTCACTGCTTGCCGTTTGCCAAAAACACTGATGCATACAAATAATTTTACAAATAATAATCTACAATTTCAATGTGTTGTTTAGTAATTGTTAACTTGAAAGAAAAGTATTTTGGTATTCACCCGACCAATGATACTTTGGTTACTACAGAATGTTTGTGATGATAAGCAAAAATAACAAAATAATTTCAAGAGGAAAAAAAGTTTTTTTTTTAGTCCCCACAAAACGTACCGGAAAATAAGCAAAACCGTTGCCCTAAAACCAGGTACGGACCGTAGCGTGTACTGTTGCACCGCTAGTAAACACAGTTAAGAACAAAATGACAGTTGTCAGCTGTTTACATATATTACCTTGTTCAAACATGGCGGAAATGTCTGTTACAAGATACTGCAGTAGTAAACAGTAGGGATGCAACAGTACTCGCTATAATCATGCACAGGACAATTCTCCTATAATAATAAAAAAAAGTTATAATACCGTATTTTTCGGACTATAAGTCGCAGATTTTTTCATAGTTTGCCCAGGGGTGCGACTTATACTCAGGAGCAACTTATGTGTGAAATTATTAACACATTACCGTAAAATATCAAATAATATGAATTATCTCATTCACGTAAGAGACTAGATGTATAAGATTTCATGGGATTTAGCGATTAGGAATGACAGATTGTTTGGTAAACGTATAGCATGTTCTATATGTTATAGTTATTTGAATGACTCTTACCATAATATGTTACGTTAACATACCAGGCACGTTCTCAGTTGGTTATTTATGCCTCATATAACGTACACTTATTCAGCCTGTTGTTTACTATTCTTTATTTATTTTAAATTGCCTTTCAAATGTCTATTCTTGGTGTTGGGTTTTATCAAATAAATTTCCCCAAAAAATGCGACTTATACTCCAGTGCGACTTATATGTTTTTTCCTTCTTTATTATGAATTTTAGGCCGGTGCGACCTATACTCCGGAGCGACTTATACTCCGAAAAATACGGTAATCGGGATTGGATGATATGAAAAATGAATCGTGATCATTTTTTTGCCATATCGCCCTAGCCCTACTTGGCAAGCACATGATTTCCATACAATTTTGTAGAAGGGTTTTGCAAAGGCCACGGTAGAGAAATGTTCTCCTGATAGGGGAGCAAACAATAGATTTTGTTTGGACACTTCGCCATTACAGTGTCTTGCGTTGTGGCCAGGTGACCTTAGCACCTGACAAGGCCTCCATTTAAATAATGAACTTGGTCCTTGCATTACTCCACGTGTGCCGCGTCCTGCTGTTATCCGGATGGTGTGGTGCCGTGCATCAAATGTCCCGTCTGTTTGCATTTTGTAGTCCTCACGTTAACGTGGACACGCATGGCTCGGCACGGGGATTAACAGAGTGTAATGCATCTCTCACCTCAGGCCTTTGTCGGGCGCTCCGCGGGCAGAGAGAGCTGTGACGTCTTGAACACCATTTATAGGAATGTTATTTTCTGTTCTAATCAGCTGGAAGCTTTCTGTTATGCATCATCACATTTCTATATTTCATACATTTCTTCTGCTCAACACTGAACACTGTGTGTGTTGGTTTCTGGAGAGATTTTACAAGCACTTAGAAGCGGTCTTGATTAGGGCTCTGCCTTCCATCGTGTAATCAAGCCTTGATTGGAAGGCAGATGCGCCCCTAAAAAAATCATATCAAGCCTTTCGTGGCAGGTTCTTATTATGATTATTTGAACACATATTGTCTCCAACTTAAAAGAGCAGTTTCATGGTAAATGATATGGACAAGAGTATCGGCATCACACCTACAGAAAGTGAAAATGGAAGTGCCCTTCTAGCTATAACAGCTTCCTCTCCTCTGGGACTTTTCTACAAGTTTTTGGGAATTTGTTTTCACTCATGCAGAAGACCATTTCTGAGGTCGGATGTCACTGCCGTCTGCTGACAATCTCTGTAAATTCCAAAGGTGTGTGACGGAGTTGAAGTCAGGGCTCTCGAGCTCTTTCACACCAAACTCATCCAATCATTTCTTTATAGATGTGTGCTATACTGGGGCACGGCCATGCTGGAACAGAAAAGGGTCTGACTGTTCTCATCGAGGACAGAATTGTCCAAAATGTCTGATGAACGCAAGTGTCCAGTTGTCTAAAATTAATGAAATGCCTAAAGGGGACTTAAGATGATTTTAATATCTATAAAAACACATCCGTTTGGTCTCAATCACAGGTAACAAAATCAAGGCCCCGTATCTGGCCCTTCACATCATTTTATGTGAGCCACAAAAGCCTGAAAATAATGTGCATCCATAATGTTCTTCTTATTCTTTGTTACTAGATGCATTTGTTTTTTCCATTTTGACAGAAAAAAATGTAATGCATTAAATTGCATATCTTTTAAACATTAATATCTGCTCACGCAATAAATGTACTATTCCAATTTTTTTGTAAACATAGAAATAAATACTTAAATATCTGCTTGTCACCTTGCCTAATGGTCTCAAAGCAAGTTATCCATCAATTTTTACATACAAATCTAATAATAAAAAGCATTGACAACCGTATAATAATATCATAATTAATGATGTCAAATGTCACAGGTGATTACTTGCTTGCATACTTTTAATTAACCTAAAAAAGACCCCAATATATAGACACAAATGCAATTTTATTGTAAGAATGTTATCCAGGATTTGTTTTATGTTTTACTTGAATACACATCATTTAAAGGAGCCATTGGGGTGATCAAGGGTGATGGGTCAAATGCAGAGAATAATTTATCCACACCTAGTGTGTGTGACAATCATTGGTATTAACTCAATATGTAAGAATCTGGCCAGAAAGGGTACTGCAATCACGGTCAAAATTCTGTAGTCCCTTCCCCCTCTCCCTGACTGAGGTTGCCAGATACGCAGCCAAATCCAGCTCGATCGACTGGGCTACTCCTAGGAACTTCAAACTTCCACTGCCTCTTACTAGGGGTTGAGGTGCTGGAACCATAATAGCTGAATAGACAAGCGTTTTGTCAATAACAAATCTCTAACCAACACATTTTACACAGAAATTAGGTTATTTTCAGGAAGAAGTACGTCATGCCTGCGTGCAATATCACAACAAATGGCAATCATATGGTTATTGTCTGTACTATCAGAAAACAAAGACTAAAACAAACTACAACCAACGCTAGCGATGGTTATACTGGTAAAAATAAGTAGAGCATGCTTAGAAGCCTAATGTACACCCACAACTAAATAGACTGTTTCTAATGTTTCAGATTGCCATATAACTTGGTACATATAGTCCACAATATGCAAACACGAATGAGGAATTATTTTATCATGTGATTTGGCTGTCTCCATACGTTTCACATGACAGCCATGCTAATGTTGGAATCCATTTCCTAAGCGTATCAGCATATTGAGAATGAAATAGGCACTGACACTACCCATACACACAAGTTTTATTTGTTGAAAATATATTTTGCCCTGTCAGTTGGATTACACATAGACATACAGGCTAGCGGGCATATATTTCCTCCGTTAGCTTATATGTCAATGTGTCGTCGAACTGGGCTAACGTATGCTCCCATTGACCGGGCTAGCATGCTAAGCATTCGTTGCACAAACATACTAGCTTTTTTAGACAACATCATAGACTGTATTGGACAATATAGTTTACATAATAAATTTCCATTTCCATTTATTATGAGTAATAAGAAAACGTAAATGCCTTACTTCCCTATCAAGGAGGAAGTTTGGCGTCTGATGAACAAATCTTCTCCGCCTTCAATCGTCTCCATCTTTCAAAGGCTTCCCCGATACAAATTCTTTGTTTTGGCAGTAGCTAGACGAAGATGGCGCTGCGTAACTGGCAACCTGGATGTAACACACTCACGGATTTCTAATTCGTTAAAACGGTGGAGGGCGGGACATCGAAATGAAAACAATAACAAGATTTCGGGGCTGTAAATGTAATTTTGAAATGAGCATATCCCAGCTGAACTACTGGTATTCAAAAAGAACATGATTTATTAATCACATTTGACATATCAGGGTAATTTAATGACTTGACATGTAATTCTTACATATGGCACCTTTAATTTTTTTGTCATTT
>NC_084731.1:89052123-89072123 GCF_033978785.1 Entelurus aequoreus | reverse complement strand
ACGGATTAGAGACAAGTCAAAAGAAAAGTCAATGAATTTATGCGATCACTCCTCCCGTGAGCTGATGAACAATGGCTAGCAAACCCAGTTGCTGGCGTCGGCCATCAGCAGGTAGAACCAGGGCTCGCTGAGGGATGAAAAGAGCGAGGCGAAAGTGTCAGTTGTCATGTTGTTGACAGTGCTTCGTGAGTCCTTGAAGAAAATGGCAGCATTTGTTTTTGATGCAGTTAAGTACAATTTAAAAAGTCATCATTTAAAAATTAAATTGCACGTTAGCGTGAATTGAGATTTGGGAAATCTCCTGGAGAAATTGGTAAAGATATGAGATTTCTCTACATCACAATAACTCGCAATAAACTCAATTTTATACAATTTTATAGAAGTTTATGGATGAAACACTGTGGGAGGGCGTGGCCTGCGGACCTGCAGCGAAGCGGGGTGTGTCAGGATCGGCTTCGAGATTAGTGACAGTTGCGTAGATGACACAGCTGTGAGTGTTTGTCTGATCACCTGTCGCTCTGTTAAAGTCAGCAGTCGGGAAGGAGAGGAGGTGGTTGATGGTGGAGAACGAGCGAGAGCGAGAGAGACTTTAACATGGCTGAAAAGCACAAGGACCACTTTTTGAAAAATAAATCATTGTTCACAAAGATGAACACGGCTGTCATGTCCGTCATTGGTGGTCCAGAGAACCCGGAGGAGCAAGACCTCCACAAACACATTGTAAGGTTTCCACGTGAGCAACCCTGAAATATTGTGAACATTTCGATAAAAACAATTCTGGGCTCCTTCACGTAGCTTATAGTTCAGGCATTTGTATTAAGATAACTGACATAATTTTTTTCCTGGATGTTATAGAAAGAATGAAAATGTGTAAGCTGCTGCCTGCTCTTCTTTACTTATATAACAAGAAATATCCTATTTTTGTATATAATAAATAAATGTACTAACAAATGGGATATTTACTAGGTTTCAAAATATTTACAATAATGCCGTGACATATGACGATATCAAACGGAAACTTGGTGAGTGTAGTTTTGTTCTGGCGCTTTTGCGTTGGCTGGTTTGAAAGTAAACTATTTTTCCGCTACGTGGACAGAGATTCTCTCTCGGATTGCCGGCCCAGCTGGTCACCGTGCTCCCAACTCGCTGACAGCAACACGTTAATTTATACTAACATTTTTTTAATACACCGCTCAAGAACAAGTAAGTTCAAAGCGTCCATCTTTTATGCTACGCGCCCCTTGTTGACTAGACCACAAAACGGGGACTGTAACACTAGCAAACACACAAACAAACACTGGTGAAAACATCACCTCTTTAGCAGAGGTAATAAAGCGCGCCGTGTTCGTCTCCAGCGTGCCAAGCCACAACAGACTGGCAAAAGGGCCAGGCGCACCGCGCGGAAGTATAATATATTTGAAGCCAGCGAGTCTAAACGTCAATTAGTGAGGTATTTACATTATTAAAAGTTAAATTGTGAGTTAACAGTTTGTATAAACTGCATTTTCCAAACTGATATAAAAACATGTCCACTGTAGAGGCAGTGATGGGCAAGCTACTTAGAAAACGTAGTAAGCTAATATACAAGTTACTCTCGATTAAATGTAGCTAAGCTACAGGGGAAGCTATCCCCGGAGAATTGTAGCTAGCTACAGTACAAGCTACACGGCAAAAGTAGCTTGCTACATCAAAGCTACATTTAACGGCATTTCTATCTATAGGCCCACATGTATAATATCAATGTTAATGTAATTGAGAGTGTACAAATGGACCCAATAAGGGTCCATTACTATTAACTATCTGTCATTTAGCTGGGGACACCTTACCATTTGAGACTTTATTAGTAGATTGCACAGTACAGTACATATTCCGTACAATTGACCACTAAATGGTAACACTCGATTAAGTTTTTCAACTTGTTTAAGTCGGGGTCCATGTCAATCAATTCATGGTATAAATATATACTATCAGCATAATACAGTCATCACACAAGTTAATCATCAGAGTATATACATTGAATTATTTACATTATTTACAATCCGGGGGGTGGGATGTGGAGGGGGTTGGGGCACGGGGGTTAGGTTTGGTTGATATCAGCACTTTAGTCATCAACAATAATATAATCTGAGAAATGGACATTGAAACAGTGTAGGTCTGACTTGGTAGGATATGTACAGCGAGCAGTGAACATAGTGAGCTCAGAAAGCATAAGAAGAAGTATATACATTTGATTAATTACAATCCGGGGAGGTGGGATGTGGTGGGGGGAAGGTGTTAGTCTAGGGTTGTAGTTGCCTGGAGGTGTTCTTTTAGTGCGGTTTTGAAGGAGGATAGAGATGCACTTTGTTTTACACCTGTTGGGAGTGCATTCCATATGGATGTGGCATAGAAGGAGAATGAGTTAAAACCTTTGTTAGATCGAAATCTGGGTTTAACATGGTTTGACATCAGGGTTTTACCAGGGGTCCCCACACCCCATTGTATGTATTTATTTAGTTTATTTAGTTTTCATTTTCTCTACCTAAGGTAAAAAAACAGCATCTATCTATATATCTTGAGAAAAAAAACAACCAATTACTTGTGTGTTGTTTGGGAACCTTTGGGAATGGTTATGTGCGGTTAAACTTTTCATGAACTCAACTCACCTCAATGTGTTTTCCTAAATTTGTGTTGGACGTCTTAGATGAAGAGAGCAGTTCTGATTTGGGTTTAAAAAGTAAACAACTACAAACTAAGGTTTTGGACATTGTTTTTTTTTAAAAATGCATACATTTGTCTTAATATGGCTAAGCACGCGCATTATTGTGGGTTTCCTGCACGTCGTTTTCATCACTAAAGAAAAATTCTGATCTGCGGGAGAGAATCTCTGACATTTTCAAGTATGTTTTTTTTTTCTTTTTGAGTCGTCAGCTTGAAGCGTGCCTCTGTCGCCGACTCCCTCGTCGTCATGTGACATGAGTGCGTGACTGTTATGATTTTACTAGTTTCGATGACCCGCCTTATCTTGCCTCTGATTGGCCAGTCCGTAATGTTTCACCCTAACCTTAGCCAATTGTGACTCATCATACGAACACCAACCAATCATCATGGATTTTCTCCGCATGTATGGATGTTCTCATTCATTCAGGTCATTGTATTTTCTCCATATTTGTTTTTTTGCCTGGATTTACAGTCCATTTTCTCTCTGTGTAGCTTGTAGCTTTGATGTAAGCTACCTCGCTGCGTCTAAAAGTAGCTAAACTACAGGAAAAGCTTCTCGTTAAAAAAGTAGCTAAGCTACCGCCAAGCTACTGTAAAGTGTAGTTAAACTACATAGCTTAGCTACATGGAGCTTGTTACTGCCCATCACTGTGTAGAAAGTAAAAGTCCAAGGACGCTAAACTGTACATTGTTTCACACTTTTTCTACTCGATGTTTGTATTGTGACTTTAAAGGCATTCAATTATAAGATGTTTTTTTTAAATATTTGCTTGTAACAGTGATTTTTCCTGCACTATTATTTGCACCAAAATCAGTGTTTAGCCTAAACATTCCTGCCATTTAATTTACTCACTATACCAAAACAATATCGTACCGTGGCCCTAATACCGTGGCGACATACCGTAGACTATCAGCACTGCATTAGAAGGAGCGAAAAGGGCGGCTGAGCCACGGTGAAAGCAGCTGAGCAGACTGAAGAAGAATTCTCACAAAAAAAAAATGCCCTGTCAGATATCAAAACATTTGGGTAGAATTAATGACAATGACAGTAATTTTTCTTCTTAAATGATTTTTTTTTTTTAATTGGGCTTAAGCAAAAAGGGAACTTTTCTCATGTAACTTCACTAATTATAATTTTTTTAAAATACTAAATACTGGTATCATATGTGTCATGATCCGTGGTCCGGATCATGTTTTTGTTATGTTCTGTTAGTTTTAGACTCTATTAGTTCCTGTTTTTGTGCACCCTTGTTTGTTTTAGTTACCATGGCGACTTATGATTTTCACCTGTCTCTGGTGTTCGGGACGCGCACCTGTTTCCAATCTAGAGACATTATTTAAGCCTGCCTTTGCCAGTCAGTCGTCCTGGTGTTATCGTTTGTCTCATGCCTGGACTACGTAAGTCGTGTTTATTTCATGCCACAGTTTCATAAGTTCTCTATGTCCATAGTCTATGCTAAGTATTTACTTTAACTCCCAGTGCGATCAGCGTGTTGTGTTTTTGCCTTGTTTTCCGTTTTTGTACCTTTTTTAGTTTTGAGAATTAAATCATGTTTTTACCTGCACGCCTTGTCCGGATTAGTCCGTTTGCATCCTGGGAGAACAAACCTCGCAGTAAGCTGCAAAAACCCCGCCGTGACAATATGTGTATATATTGTATCTGCTGATGATACGATAAAAATTAAAAAAAAGGACCAATATACATAAGAATGGAAAATATCGGCGCCAAACTCTTGTATTTATTGAAGTTTATTGACTTGTGGACCAAAAAAGGACTAACTGCATCGATCCTGGCCATAAGCTCATGTTATTTCTAAACAAACTCTTTGCAGGCAGCCTAAATAAGGAAATGCTTTCAAGAAAACTTAAAAAATGCCATATATTTTATACTATCAAAGTCGACTAAATATACTGTAACTACTGTAAATTCTGGACTATAGGCCGCAACTTTTTTCCTACACTTTGTACCCTGCTGCCTTTAAAATGGTGCAGCTAATTTATGAATTTTTCTTCACTAACAGCCATAACGCAAATAGTTTTCAATAACACACAAGCAAAGACACTGAACATGTGTGTTGTCGTTTGTGCTATGGCGCCATCTTTTGGACAGGTTCGCTCACCGTAGGTGCTGCAGGGTGAGCGTCTACAGTATTTCCTTCTGCTTAATGCTTTGAACCGGAAGAACAAGTGCCGTTTTGTCTTCTAGTCGTCCATAGCTACTTGTATGGATTGTTCAATCATCACTCCAAGCAACATTTGTAAGTTTTGCAGTATAACTAAAACTTTTCATACTTACTAAACCGTTCCATGTGTGATGTCTGTAGGAGTGTTTTCATGCATTAGTACTGCTATCTTAATGTAATCAAGCCAGCATTGTTAGCATTAGCTAATATGCTATCGTGTTTATGAGTTTTAGTAGTATTACCTGTATAATGACATTCTTTTTCTGATTATTTCAATTTCACAAATTTCTCTATTAATTCACCAAGACGTGACCGTGGAGTTATTGAGTCTGTTTAGCTGATTGGAAAGCTAGCTGACTTATGTTTTGTTTGATCACCCGTTTTACTGCCGTGTTACAGGCACCATTTGGAAACAATTTAGGTATGTAAATAATCATTTACAAAAAAATTTCTTTGTAAATAACTTATTTCACAACAAATGTATTTGCGGCTAATATATAGAAAATGTTTTTTTCTTCTACAGTTTAGTGGGTGCGGCTTATAAACCGGTGCGCTCTATAGTCCAGAAAACACAGTAGTTGACTCAAATGTTGTGAAATATAGTCGATGAACTCTAAATCAATTTCGCTGGACATCAAGTTGTCCAGTAGTTGTTTTTAGCTTGATGCCTAATGATCTCCCACTCTCATTTGGCGCACCCAAGTTCACATTAGGGTAACGGGCTGGACCAGGTAATATTAAGTTTTGTGTAAATTGGTTTCGTCATTTTTGCATAATAGTGTATAGAATGGTGGAAAGGCAGGAAAGAAAATGGTAGGAAAATGACAAGATGGTAATGAGGATCACAAGGAAAGCTCTGTGTCGCTCTACTGGTTTTCCAACAAATGCATGAGAGTTTATTTTAAATAATAGAAGTAGAGCCCCCCTTCACTTACACACATGTACTTTGATTAGAAATCTCCTCTAAAGTGGTGTGTGTGAGATCACAATTCAACACTTCACAGTGTGCATTTGCAATCAGCTATGCATCAACGTCCAGCCTCTGATTCATAATGATGTCAGCGCTGGACATTTAATTGGCTGCAACAAGTTGCCGCCTTGTCACTGTGCTGCCAAAGAGACGCTCATTAAACTGCACATTTTTTGCCACTTGCCAAGATTTAAAATGTTGTTTCTAGAAATGTCCCTAGTTTTAAAGGGGAACTGCACTTTTTTTAAATGTTGCCTATCGTTCACAATCATTATACAAGCGCTTTTTGTGTCGTTCTCACCAGTTCCAGGTCCGAAACGTCTGTCAAACTTGTCTGATTATATCCTCAGCCATCTATTTTTCAGGTGAGATGCATGATTTATGATCTCGAATAAACTTACAGGAAGCAGGGAAGCGGGAAAGCAGCAGACCACTCGATGATGTAAACAAAGGGACACCCGGAAGTGATCACGGTGCCGCTCTAAATAGCGTTAGCGTTCATAATAACATTATCACTAATGCTTGGTTAATATTCAAGTCACAAAATGTAAATGGAGTATTGTTGGTGCTTTTTGAATGGTTATGTATCGGATTTTATGGGCAGAATAGTATAGCTCCGTTTGGCTCCGCTGTAAGCAGACTTTTATTTAGGTGTATTTAATATTTAAAATGCTTTTTTTTTTTTTAATCCATCCATCATGTCTTTCATAATGATTGTGAACGATATAGGCAACATTCCAAAAAAATGTGCAGTTAGCATGAACTATCAAATAAGATATTTTGGTTTTCCCCACATAGAAAATCTTGTTTAAAAATTCTGCAACATCCGGAAGATGCTTAATTTAAAAATTGCCAATTGAATAATGATTGTTTTCAGAATAAAATACTTGTTTTTATCTTAAAAGTATTGCTAATTTCTAGATATAAAAATCTTAATTCAGGATGTCTTAAGTAAAATTAACTAGCTGCATGGACAGATAATTTCACTTGTTTTTAGATTTGTTTTCGTAAAATCTTTTTATCTTATATTTTGTCTGCTTTTTTTTTGCAATCAAGGAAACTCTTTGCAGTACTTTACAAAGAAGTATGGCTTGACTCAGTTTTGTGAGCACAGGTTTGCCACTTCCATTGCAAAAATAAAATGAACAAATGCCATTTTACATACACTCTTAGTCACCCTTCTCTTTGGAACATAATACAAGTGTGGCGATAGACTACGTGTAATATGATGTCAAACTGGTACAAATGTGATTTACCAATTTCACTGTCAGAGCCTAATTTATATTGTCTCGTCAAGGTAATATAATAATAATACCTGGGATTTATATAGCGCTTTTCTAAGTACCTAAAGTGGCTTTACATGTTAAAAACCCATCATTCATTCACACCTGGTGGTGGTAAACTACTTTCGTAGACACAGCTGCCCTGGGGTAGACTGACGGTATAATATATATATATAATCTATATCTTTAATAGTATCTATTTAAATAATGGATTACTTAAATGATGGAGTCTGTTGCTTCTCAATTAAATGCTTTAGTCTCTTCCTGCAGTGTGTTCATGAAGTGCTGCTTTGTGCGGTCAGACTTTACTATGAATCCCAGATTTCAAACGTGTGTGTGTGTGTGTGTGTGTGTGTGTGTGTGTGTGTGTGTGTGTGTGTGTGTGTGTGTGTGTGTGTGTGTGTGTGTGTGTGTGTGTGTGTGTGTGTGTGTGTGTGTGTGTGTGTGTGTGTGTGTGTGTGTGTGTGTGTGTGTGTGTGTGTGTGTGTGTGTGTGTGTGTGTGTGTGTGTGTGTGTGTGTGTGTGTGTGTGTGTGTGTGTGTAAGGGTGTGACCAACAGATGGCTCAATGTGCAATGAGCTGCTGCCTGATAATGACTGCCCATGCCGGGCAAAGTACGGCTGAGTTTGGTGTGTGCACAAGGTGAAGTAGAGTTTAAAAAAAAAAAAAAAAGTCTTATCCGTGCACGGGAGGCATTTCACATGTACGGGCACATCATGTTTTCCCCCGAATCTGGATGTTTGTCCAAAATGAGAAAAGGAAGTGTGTTCCGTCATGCCGGCTTAAGTGAGTCAGACCGAGGCCAGACAACATCATATCAGTGTCTGACTTCCATCCATCTTTTTCACCCTAGAGCAGATTCCGCTTCTTTTTTTAAATCACCTCTTTTTCCTGCTTCACTTATAATAAAGGGATCTTATTTGTGCTCCTGCGCGCGGAAAATAGTGGGGGAAAAAAAAACATTTGATAACTTATTTAACTAATGATTAGGGCTGCAACTAACAACTAATTTGATAATCGATTAATCTGTCAATTATCACTTCGATTAATAATCGGATAAAAGATACAAACTACATTTCTATCCTTTCCAGTATTTTATTTTTAAAAAAAACAGCATACTGGCACCATGTTCTTTCAACTTGCCAAATAAAACAAGGCAAATGTTACAAGAATGTTTTTTTTTTATAAAGTGCACCATTGCACAATAGCAATAATTTTGCTTGGGGGAATTTCAAACCTGGCTACTACCTATTCCAACCATTCTGCAATGTTGGATGCTGAATGTCTTTCCTCTAGTGGCATGGTCGTAAGGCAGATTGACTTCATGTTCCATTCGTCTCCAGTGTAATAGCATGTATTGCCAAGGTAGGCTTCCGTGGCTACATCAGTAGTGAGAGCAATTTTGCTCTGGGTGGCTTTTATGTCAGTCTACACTGCTTGGAATGTCTGCTCGTACTTCCTCTCCATCACTTTGGTAAAATGGGTCCTCTAGGGATGAGTGTAACCAGGGTTGAGGACGTGAATCATTTGTCTGAAACCTTCATCCTCCACCATTGATAGTGGCCTCATGTCAGTTAGCAACATATTCAATGCAGACGCTTGCTGTGGTGTGCACACCTTCCTTTGTACAAAGTCGCTAATGCTGGGTTGTTTCTTTCTGAAATTAGAGAAACCATAGAATGAACGTACATAGTAGCATCATTTACATGTAACTCAATACATACCTAGTTGGTTTAATTAATAATTTCTGACGTAAAAGGCAAATACGCCATCACATTAAAAAAAAACTGGATCAGATATTGTACACGTTTCTGTTGTGAATAATAAAGGATTCATTTTAGGCTGCCTCTGAATAATAGCATGAAATATTCCAGGGGGGTGCTGGAGCCTATCTCAGCTGCATTCGGGCGGAAGGCGGGGTACACCCTGGACAAGTCGCCACCTCATCACAGGGCCAACACAGATAGACAGACAACATTCACACTCACATTCACACACTAGGGCCAATTTAGTGTTGCCAATCAACCTATCCCCAGGTGCATGTCTTTGGAGGTCGGAGGAAGCCGGAGTACCCGGAGGGAACCCACACAGTCACGGGTAGAACATGCAAACTCCACACAGAAAGACCCCGAGCCCGGGATTGAACCCAGGACTACTCAGGACCTTCGTATCGTGAGGCACATGCACTAACCCCTGTGCCACCGTGCTGCCCCATTCAAATCTAAATATATTTATATAGCTTTATTGGGCCCGGCTACATTGATCCATTATGAAAACAACCTGAGGTATTTCTGTCCGTTACGTTTATTTCCAAATTGGTAACCGTGCGTTTTCTCTCTCAAAACGGAGTCAAATCTGCCAGAGACACATTATCAGCCCCGCGTTGCAACAAAGGGATCACGTTAACGTTACTCAGAAAAAAGAGCTGCCGTGCTGAACTCATGAACGCCTGTTGCGACTCAAAACAACACAGAAAATGAAGTCGTCGCACTCTCCAAAAAGTTCCGAACACTCTGAAAGTTAATACACAACAGTTACTGCTGTGCTTCCTTCAAAAAATCTCCTCGTTAACAAAAGATTAAAAACACACAAAGACGGTCACAACGAATCAATGTACCCGGACTATGGACTTAAAAAGTTATGTACTGTGAGCTCTTCCCTTCATCCATGGCTCCCACATGTCTCCTCTTCAGGTGCTCCCGAAGCAATGTTGTACTTCCTGGCCAGGCGAGGTCCATGCTGCACATTTTGCAGGAAACTGTCTTCTTTGAAGTCAAGTAAAGTGTTCCGACACTTTTGACGACTTAGGTCGTACACTTTTCTCCATTGAAGCAATAACCTCCAGATGTTTCTCCGCTGTCCATGCTGCACATTTTGCAGGAAACTGTCTTCTTTGAAGTCAAGTAAAGTGTTCAGAAACTTTTGACGACTTAGGTTGTACACTTTTCTCCATTGAAGCAATAACCTCCAGATGTTTCTCCGCTGTCCATGCTGCACATTTTGCAGGAAACTGTCTTCTTTGAAGTAAGGTGTTGCGACACTTTTGACGACTTAGGTCGTATACTTTTCTCCATTGAAGCAATAACCTTCAGATGTTTCTCCGCTGAACTATCGGTACTGCTTTCCTCCGCCATTTTTCGAATGTTTCCAGGCAAAGGAGACGGCGTCGTCACGTGAGCTGCACTGACACATCATTGGCTGGCTTACTGCCACCTCATGAGACGTAGCCGCAGCCCATGCGCATAGCATAGATCCAACGAATCGATGACTAAATTAATCGCCAACTATTTTTATAATCGATTTTAATCAATTTAATCGATTAGTTGTTGCAGCCCTAGTAATAGACCAATCTGTTAGCGGTTCCAAGAGTAAACTCAAATCAAGGGAGATCATCATTCAGTCACTATGCAACACATAGCTGGAATAAACTTCCTGAAGATGTCAGACTCTCCCCAACTCTCACTACTTTTAAAACTAGACTGAAGACTTTTATGTTCACCTTAGCTTTCAGCTAAATCTTTTAATCTTTTAACTTTTAACGTCTGCACTGTTTTTATTTTTATTGTCTGCATTTTAATTTTGCTTTTATTTTCTTTCATTTCACTTTGTTGTCTGTGAAGCACTTTGAGTCTGCCTTGTGTATGAAAAGCGCTATACAAATAAAGTTGCCTTGCCTTGCCTAGTAATGATCCCAATGTGTGACATCAGCGAAGATCTCCATATATTATAGGGATTCACTCAAAGTGCTTTATGCATGTCCGCCATTAAAGTCCAACGCTGTAGTCAATAAGTTCTTTCTTTATCTATCCTCTTATTGTGGGGCAGACTGGCTCGTACGTGCACATTCATCCGCCGCTGTTGCCATTTTTAATACAAATAAGCATATAGTTCGAACTAACATCTGTCAGTACACTCAATATGGTAGCGCTATAAACTACAACATGGCTGAAGATGCAGTCGAACTGGAGGCACGTAAATAAGACCGCCCACAAAACGACGCATCCTGGAGAGACGGTCAGAAAGCGGCTTAAAGACGGTCTGTAAAACATAATCTATGCAACATTTTGACCAAAGAACCACCACTGCATGTTATGTAGACCACAAGGAGAGACAACAAACATAATCATTTATTATACAATGTCTGCTGTCATTAGGATGCCGACTTATAAATCCTGTTATAGTCCCGTTTAGATGAAGAATGACTCATCGTTTTCGCGAAGAAAATGAGGGTGGACCAAAGCGTCTTCTCTTGTTGTTCTCGCCATTACAAAATTGGCTGTCAAAGCGTACCAACTTGTCGGAATACGCCCTCGTCCTTATACTATCCAGGTGAGTTGCATGATTTATGAACTACAATAAACTTCCCAAAGTGAGGAAGCAGCTTACCACTCAGTGATGTCAATATAGGCACACAAGCTTGTGTTTACGGCGCCGATATAAATAGTTTGAATGCGTCCGCGCTTATAATAACAATATCACTAGTACTTGGTTAATATTCAAGTCAGGAAATTTGAATGGATTACTGTTGGCAGTTTTTGGATGGTAATTTATTGGGTTTTATGGGCGGAATAGAGGACTATGCATTGGCTCCGCTGTAAACAGACTTTTTTTTTTTTTTTTACAGTTATTTATGAGTAAAAATGCATTAAAAACGAATAGATTATGTCTTACATAATGATTGTGAACGGAAGGCAAAATTCCCAAAAAAGTGCAGTTACCCTTTTTGTTAAAACATCCATCAATAATCTGGTGTAAGACCCGAGTCTTCTTCCATTCTAAATCACCTGCTCATCGGGGAAGTGGATCGTCACCACAATTTTTTTAGTAACGGTCACTGATCAAAGACAAAACAGGCTATTTAAAATATATTTACACATAACACACAAACAAAACCAGGGCATTTAAAAACATGACATGAGGTAACAATCCAATCCGGTCATACTGTCAGTGTGTGAATGTTTTGCGTCATCACCACAGCATCTGTCCTTCCATTTACTATTCAGCCCTTTCTAATTGCATTTTTTCCCTTCTTCTTCCACATTTCTTTGCTATACTGAATGTTTTTTGTTTTTTTAAACCCCCGTCAGGACATCTTCAGGTGTGTGTCTGTGTGCGCGTGTCATCCTGGCACAAATCAAAGTACGTGGGCGGGCGTTTTCTTTCAGAGAGCTGTCGGTCCAGCACTTAGACGGCAAATGCTGGCACTCGTTAAAGTAACCAACGTGTGTTCTCACCATCAAGGAGGCCGTTGACCTTCAAGTTTTGTTGCCTTTCTTACCTCCGCCAACAAATTGCAGCCAGATTGTTTTTTAGAAGTGTTTCACAAAAATGACTTAGCTGTTTCCAACAGCGGTTTACACTCCTTTTGTCTCGCCTCCACTCCTTTTTTTCCCCACTTCACCACTGGCTTCCTTTTCTGTGGAACAATTTGTTTACCCAAAATCCCCCTGGGTAATTAGTGCTGTGATAATGACTGGAAACAAACACACCCACAAACTGAGACGTACACACACAAACACACACACATACAGTACATGTGCCAACACGTGGGGCTGAACTTCAAATAGCTGAGAGAGAGTCTCGGCATTTTTAAACAAGAGGGTCTGAATGATACATTACTCCATTTCTGGCTCTGCAAAGCTCCTATTTTTGTTGCTGATCAAGCATATCAAGTAATCAGCAAACTGAAATGTCACACAGTAGAGAACAGACCAAACAATCCTAATATCCTGAAATTCCAGTAAATGTTCATGTTGTCGTTCCTATTGTATTCTCAAACGCTGTTTTCCTTCTTTCCACATGTCAGTCCCCTTTTAAACCATCTACTTTTTGGTAGCTTTAAATCTATATACAGAACAGAGTTTGTATAGCAGTGGGGGCGTGGTTATGAGCGTGGTGACCATGACACCATTTAGTAATTTGCTATGATGATATAATTTTCTTTAAAAAGGCTCAAAAAATGTATATATACATTTAAAAACAAATGTTATTATTAATTAGCATTGACATATATATATATATATACATATATATATATATATATATATATATATATATATATATATATATATATATATATATATATATATATATATATATATATATATATATATATATGTTTTCCTAATCATTTTGCCATACTTTCAATTGTTGCTGCTTTTTGTACAATGTACTTTGTTGAGATTTTTTCAAGTGTTTGCAGACGTTTAATGACCTTTTTCTTAAAAACAACTAGCAACAAATCTATCAGGTTCTGATGATGTTATTATGAAGTGTGTGTGTGTGTGTGTGTGTGTGCGCGAAGAGACGTATGCGTTCTTCTTCGCTGTGAAAAAGGTCTGCTTTGGCATCTTTTTCCAGAAAAGTCTGGTCTCGTCACAATTAAAACTTGCTGTTGTATTAAGGCATTTTTGTCGATGCTTCCATACTTGTGAGCATCATTAATGTACTCCTCGCAAATAGTCATTTTTTTTAAAACTCCACAGCGATTCTCTCCTCCTATCTACGCTGGTCCGTTGTCTTTTTGGGACTCATTTTGAGTTAGCAAAATGGACAACATTTACCAAAGGCACACACACTGAAGCGCTGAGAAGTGACTAGTAGTGTACTGCGCAGCAAGTGACGTGGAGGGCTCCGCCTTTCCAAAAATGTTGCACCCTGATTTTTCCCTGCACAAAATGAATGAATAAAGCGTTTGTATGCAGAGACGTTACACACGCAGGCACATTTGACTCTATCTAAAAGTGCGTAAATCTAAATTTCCCAAATAGAGGGGTTCGCAAATTGAGGTTCCACTGTATACGAAAATTCAAAAATGTAAACACAGAAAATGATTGTTATATGTTAGAAGACTCTTTCTTTAAATTTAGTAACTTGTAGTAGGGCTGTCACAGCTCATGGTGATCCCCACAAATAAAGAGATCTTTTTTTGTGGATTTTTCAACCTCAAAAAGGCTAAAACACTTAGATAAACAAACATGGCAGAGATTGGATGGTTTAGTGAGGTCACCGAGAAGACAACTTGATTATCTAGAGCAGTGGTGCCCAAACTTTTTGCCTCCTAGGGCCAAAGTCTTAATGATCTAGGTGCTGCGGAAATAACACAACAATTGTATGCGTACCGCCATCAAAAGCAAGACGTTTAGCCCCTTAATAGGTAGTGTAGATCGTCATGTTCGATATATGGCACCTAATTAGCCTCGCGGTCAGTATGAATATGTATTACATTTGGAAAGCCACCCAAACAACTTGGCGGGCCAAATTTGGGCACTCTGATCTAGAGGAAATAATCGTAACAAGTGAACCATATAGTTGTAGGTGAACCAGCGTAGGGATTACCATTAGTCATTACCGTTGCTAAAGGGGAACCATATGGAGATCAAACGGGGGTTCAATGTCCGATGATACATTTGCAAGGGTAATAGGTTCCTCCAAACGGAATCGACAAATAGTCGACTTACTTCAAGAATATATTTAACAATTTCATTGAATTTCTAATCAACCATTATTGTCTCTAAGAAAGAAAGGTATGCATGCTGCGTTTCAGTAGAGCTTCATGTCAGCCGTTTAGCCACTGCAGAGACGTTTTACGTCATCAGCATGATTCTGGCCACGGGCAGTCGATCCGCCAGTCTGTCTTTGCCCTATCAGGCCGCACAGTCACATCTCTCGGGGAGAACTGGTGACCTTTCTGTCATTCAACGCTTGCTCGGGTTGATGGTGCCACAAACGTCAGCTCGCTGCTTTCTGTTCAGTTTGTTTCTGAATGCCGCTCATCCTTGCCACAAACAGTAATCTCCATGTTTATTTTATGTGAGCTCATGTTGTGATCATTGAATGTTTGGTTTGTTTTTGTCCATATGCAAAATAATCTTCTGCTGTGGAACCCGCTTATGTCGACAACCCGTCGATGTAGAACAATTCATTAAGTCTTAAAGGAGTCATGTTCTAATTTTTTTGGTGGTTCTTTGGTCAACATGTTGCACAGATTATGTTTTACAGACCATCTTCAAGCTGCTTTCTGACTGTCTCTTCAGAATCTGCCGTTTTGTGGGCAATGTTACTTACGTGGCTCCACTTCCACTGCGCCTTCTCCCCGCCAGCCATGTTGTTGTTTATAGCACTTCCAAATCAAATCTACTGACAGATAGAAATTGGAACTATACGCTACTTTGTATTTATTTATATACAGTCATGGTCAAAAGTTTACATACACTTGTGAAGGACATAATGTCATGGCTGTCTTGAGTTTCCAATAACTTCTAAAACTCTTATTTTTTTGTGATGGAGTGATTGGAGCACATACTTGTTGGTCACAAAAAACATTCATGAAGTTTGGTTCTTTTATGAATTTATTATGGGTCTACTGAAAATGTGGCCAAATCTGATGGGTCAAAAGTATACATACAGCAATGTTAATATTTGGTTACATGTCCCTTGGCAAGTTTCACTGCAATAAGGCGCTTTTGGTAGCCATCCACAAGCTTCTGGCAAGCTTCTGGTTGAATTTTTGACCACTCCTCTTGACAAAATTGGTGCAGTTCAGCTAAATGTGTTGGTTTTCTGACATGGACTTGTTTCTTCAGCATTGTCCACACGTTTAAGTCAGTCCATGGTTCTCGCCCATGAAAGGGTGGAGTGCCATCTCCAAGTTGGAGAGGAGATCTTGCCCCAAGTGGAGGAGTTCAAGTATCTAGGAGTTTTGTTCAAGAGTGGATCGTGAGATCGACAGGCGGATCGGTGCGGCGTCTTCAGTATTGTGAACGCTGTATCGATCCGTTGTGGTGAACAAGGAGCTGAGCCGGAAGGCAAAGCTCTCAATTTACCGGTCGATCTGCATTCCCATCCTCACCTCTGGTCATGAGCTTTGGGGTTATGACCGAAAGGACATACATCATAATTCTTCACTAAAATAGACGGTCACGAAAAAAAATAGTTGATGAATGAGGAAAAAACAGCAGAAAAGAGGATGTTTTAGAACTCGCGTCAATGTCCCACTGCTACTTTGACTGCTCGCCCACACATTCCTCAGAGCAGATGTCAAAGTCCCACGCACATCGAAAGCCAAACTTATTGCCCTCTTCCTTCTTAAACTCATACGTCTTTGATTCACAAATTGTGAAAAAAGAGAGCGTGGCCAACTCTGTTTCAGGCAATCTCCTCAATTATTGTTCAAAAGGCACTCATGGGACGACAGGGCGCCTTGATTGCTACTAACTATGAGCGAATGCTATGTGTTTGCAGCGCTTCCACGTTAGTTTTTCGACGTGTAAAAATGCCCTATTGTGCAGCATTAGGGTGCTCCACCCACAAGAATTGTGGAAAGCTTTTACATCAATTCCCCACAACCCGGAAAGAAGACAAGTATGGGAAGTGAAGGTTCGCTGTCAAACAATGGAGAGCCCCCAACTACAATGTCTTGTGCCAGGTAAAAACACGACACAGAGAACACACAGAAGCTAATACAAATTATAACAGACAAAATTAATACATTTAACCCAGGGGTCACCAACGCGGTGCCCGCGGGCACCAGGTAGCCCGTAAGGACCAGATGAGTAGCCCGCTGGCCTGTTCTAAAAATAGCTCAAATAGCAGCACTTACCAGTGAGCTGCCTCTATTTTTTAAATTTTATTTATTTACTAGCAAGCTGGTCTCGCTTTGCCCGACATTTTTAATTCTAAGAGAGACAAAACTCAAATAGAATTTGAAAATCCAAGAAAATATTTTAAAGACTTGGTCTTCACTTGTTTAAATAAATTCATTAATTTTTTTACTTTGCTTCTTATAACTTTCAGAAAGACAATTTTAGAGAAAAAATACAACCTTAAAAATGATTTTAGGATTTTTAAACACATATACCTTTTTACCTTTTAAATTCCTTCCTCTTCTTTCCTGACAATTTAAATCAATGTTCAAGTAATTTTTTTTTTTTATTGTAAAGAATAATAAATACATTTTAATTTAATTCTTCATTTTAGCTTCTGTTTTTTCGACGAAGAATATTTGTGAAATATTTCTTTAAACTTATTATGATTAAAATTCAAAAAAAATATTCTGGCAAATCTAGAAAATCTGTAGAATCAAATTTAAATCTTATTTCAAAGTCTTTTGAATTTCTTTTAAAAATGTTGTTCTGGAAAATCTAGAAGAAATAATGATTTGTCTTTGTTAGAAATATAGCTTGGTCCAATTTGTTATATAGTCTAACAAAGTGTAGATTGGATTTTAACCTATTCAAAATATGTCATCAAAATTCTAAAAGTAATCTTAATCAGGAAAAATTACTAATGATGTTCCATAAATTCTTTTTTTAATTTTTTCAAAAAGATTCGAATTAGCTAGTTTTTCTCTTCTTTTTTTCGGTTGAATTTTGAATTTTAAAGAGTCGAAATTGAAGATAAACTATGTTTCAAAATTTAATTGTCATTTTTTTTCGTGTTTTCTCCTCTTTTAAACCGTTCAATTAAGTGTAAATATTAATTATTAATAATAACATAGAGTTAAAGGTAAATTGAGCAAATTGGCTATTTCTGGCAATTTATTTAAGTGTGTATCAAACTGGTAGCCCTTCGCATTAATCAGTACCCAAGAAGTAGCTCTTGGTTTCAAAAAGGTTGGTGACCCCTGATTTAACCCATAGCTTGACAAAAACAGACTATCTTTGAATCTCGGTAAAACTTAAATAATGTTGTTCGGTAGCAGCAGAAGAAAAAGTCAAACACAAATACAAATAGACGGAGAATGAGTAAAATAAACCACATTTTGGGTGTGATAAGAGATAAGCAAATTAACTGGAAATCTCATAAAAAATATACAACATAACGTGGCAAGATGTCAATAATGAATAAATCAAAATATGTTCTAGACCAAAAATCACTCCATATTCTCTACTTCTCGCCAGTGGTTACCATATCTAAGTTATTGTGCAGAAATATGGGGAAACAAGTATAACAAATACATTAGAGGCAGACACCACAGTTGACATAATTCACACAAAAGTCATACATTCTCCGTGATTGTTGTTCAAAACTAATGAAGATGTTGGCAAAATGAGGGTAATAAGTTGTTTTTTGTGTATTTTTTTATGTTTATTGCGCCATCGGGTGCGTGTTAGAGTACTTGCTGGTCCCGAAATACTGCAGTAATGCAGCAGCAGAGTGCGTCAAATACGGTCACAAAATTATACTTTCAAGAAATAAAAGCATGTTTTATTGTAAGTATATGAGCTGGAGTATGTTTAGAACAATATTTAGACATATTATTTTGGTTTATTTTGTCAGAAAAACTAATGTCAAAACGACAGCAATTGCATGCGTCCGGGCACAGCCGCACATGTCCTTGGTAGCAGTCATGGCGCCTGTTGTTTAGTTGGCCATACTCTCTTTATACACCTCTCTGGTGGTGCTGGTATGGCTCCATCTAGTGGTACGTCAAAATAATCACTATCAAATATTCAAACACAGTCTTACTGTTCAAATTGTGTGTAATGCTACAGTGGCCAAAACGATTAGATATAATTGTTAAATAAAACCTCTGCCTTGTTTTTCATAAATATTTAGGCCTACTACGCTACTGTATTTTAATGTTGGTCATTATGGTGGTACTTGGAGAGCCAAGTCTATAAGAGGTGTTACTTGGTGAAAAAACGTATGAGAACCACTTTCGTGCACCAAATAATTTGGTTAAGAAAAAGTTGAACAAAATCCTTAAAACTGCCACAAATGTGCCAGGACTGTTGGATGTGGGTGTGAGCGGAGTGCAGTGACTTGCGGGTCCTTTTCGGCCCATGTTTGGTTGAATGAACTACAGGGACGGGATATTTGATGTTTTTGCACATCTGGCTCCCCACTAGATGTGGAGCCATGTTTACTTCCGTAAAAAATGCATCAAGTGTGACGTCATTTGCGCATTGCGAACACTTTCCGTTCACATCAAACATGCATAGAAGTCTCAATTTTTGGGGGTAATGTGAACGACTACATGAAAAGATCTGAGTCAACCAAAATTTTTAATTGGTCATCAGGAACCAGCCAGCCCGTCCGAGTGGTGTCAGCATGAACGGGTTTCACCGTATGCCGTTTTGCGCCAAACCTTGGCTGTCAAAGTACCCATTAAATTTTGGATTTAAACTTTTGATAACATGATGTAGTCATTTTGAAGGAGTTGAGTATGAGGAGGGAAGGGAATCAAAAACTGGTTCTTTTTTGAGAACCGGTTCTCAGTGATTCCTGAGAATGGTTTGGATTCCCTTATCTAAATTAGGATCGTTCTGCCTTAGCAGAGGTCTGCACTCTACTCAGTGCCTAAGCGCTAACCCTGCCTAACCTTTCTAGTCTGCTCTGCTTTAGCGGCTGCTTTGTCCATGGTGTGTAAGGATGCTGTCTGCATCAACCTGATGCAGCAAGGTGGTGGTCCGCATATTGGTGGCCCTTTTTATATTTGATCATTTGGGGAGGAGATGGGATCCATGCACAGAACGCATGCGAGTCGAAAGATAACAGAGCAGGGCTGTGTGCACCATGACGTACAAAGGAGAGTGACGGGAATAATGAAAGCTAGAGAATTCAAGATAAGAGAGCGAGAGAACCTCCTGCTGATTTTCCAATCAAGAGGCTGTTGTTGTCCTCTTGCCTTTGTGATTTATTCTCCCTTTTCTTCTTCGTGTCCCAGTTTTGCTCTGCCGTGTTCTTTCATCCATTCATTCTTTCGCACTTCTGCTATTTTGAAATGACGACAGGACCACACAGGCGAGCGGCGCTAAAATGACTCACCTTCTTCGGGGGGCTCGGGCGTCAAGCAGCTTTTTATTTTAAAAGCAGCTTTGAATGATGCATGACCTCCCAGACCAATGCCAACGCGCACCT
>NC_084731.1:89032123-89047123 GCF_033978785.1 Entelurus aequoreus | reverse complement strand
GGAAGATCAGTCTGGTAGCCACCCAAGATCATTAAAATTGTTCCAGTATTGGTTTTCCTATACAGACATGGATTTTAGCTGCTGGTGAATGAAAGTAAAGCTTGCTCTTAAAGATTGTTTGACTATTTTTCCTCTTCATATGAAATAATTGGTTCTGAAAGGTGTTGTTTAATTGCTGATTTGTGTTCGGCACAAAATAATCAACGTGAACACATCACCTTGGACATTTTATCGACTCACTGATCAAACGGCTCATTAAAACAATCAACAGATGAGCTCATTCATTGGAATGGCTTGTGCCTCCAGACTCTTTTCTCCAAGCGTCTTTTCCATTCCTCTTAGGTACTTAATTTTGTAAAGCGCCATAACCACAACACCAGGGGGAGCTCCACTAACCACGTTAAACCCAGATTCCGAACTAACAAAGGTCTTAACTCATTCTCTTTCTATGCCACATCAATATGGAATGCACTTCCAACAGGTGTAAAAGAAAGGGCATCTCTATCCTCCTTCAAAACCGCACTAAAAGAACACCTCCAGGCAACTACAACCCTAAACTAACACCCTCCCTTCCACATAATACCTCTTCAGATTATAAATAATCAAATGTAAACAATCAAACAATCAAATGATGACACTTTTTCTTATACTTTCTGATCTCCCTCTCTATGTCCACTACTTGTTGTACATATCCTACCAAGTCAGTCCTACACTGTTTCAATATCCATTTCTCTGATGATGCAATTGTTGATGCTGATTGTTGATGACTGAAGTGTTGATACCAACCAAACCTAACCCCCCCCTCCATATCCCACACCCCGGATTGTAAATAATGTAAATAATGTAAATAATTCAATGTATATACTCTGATGATTATCTTGTGTGATGACTGTATTATGATGTTAGTATATATTTGATAGTATTTGATAGTATATATCTGTATCATGAATCATTTTAAGGCGGACCCCGACTTAAACAAGTTGAAAAACTTATTCGGGTGTTACCATTTAGTGGTCAATTGTACGGAATATGTACTTCACTGTGCAATCTACTAATAAAAGTTTCAATCAATCAATCAGATGGTGAAAAAGGTTTTTGACCGTTTTTTTTGCCTCTCTCTTCAGGAACTGTTCACCCCGGAGTGCAAGTTTAAGGAGTCTGTGTTTGAGAACTACTACGTCATCTACAGCTCCATGCTCTACAGGCAGAAGGAGTCGGGCCGCGCCTGGTTTCTGGGCCTCAACAAGGAAGGCCAGGCCATGAAGGGAAACCGAGTCAAGAAGACCAAACCAGCTGCACATTTCCTGCCTAAACCTATAGAAGGTAAGCATCGCATCACTGTTTTAGTCCAGATCAGTTTGTTTTATTACAGACATGTTTTTTAATGGCTGAAAGAGTCTTTAATGAATTTTCCCATTTCTCTTTCTTTCATCCTTCCCCTTAATTCCTACTTTCATTCATATGTTCTACTATCACTTCATACATCACTTTTATGTTCTCTTTATTCCCTGTGTCCTCACCTCTTCACCATCACAACCCCCTCGTGTCACGCATTAAATGAACCCCCTGACACCTTCCTGCCCACGCCTCTAGTTGCGATGTACCGAGAGCCTTCGTTGCACGACGTAGGGGAGGCGGTGCCTAAGCTCGCCGGGGGCCCGCCTTCCAAAAGCACAACCAGCGAGCCAGTGGTCATGAATGGCGGCAAGCCTGTCAGCAAACCTGACAAGGAGGCGACATAGCCCCGCCCCCAGTATCTTTCCCTCTCTCACCCGGCTAAGCGGAGTCCAGGAAAAGCCAGCTACTCTGCAACAAATGCGACAAAACAAACTCAAAGCCAAGTTTGGACTCGTCGGCAGTGGGGAGCCACACCAGGCACCTCACTGCTCACCTTATTGGACATAACTCATGTTGTAGGCAGCAGAGCGCCAGAAAGGAAGAAGATGGCGACAGCCAGCTGGAAGTGGGCAGCAGCTTGACCTTCCTTTGGAGAAGACAGGCTTCGCAAAATGTCAACAACTACAAAAAGTACCCAAGTGTCGTAACCACCGCTGTTTTCCTGTGACAATCTGTTACAAGGGGCCTGCTTTTCCTCCTCTGATAGTCAACTGTTCTGTCACCAAATGTGCTTGCTGGCTGCGGGCCTCAGACGCACATTGCACGTACACAAGCTACACAACATTTTTAAATCATTAAGACAAACATGACGGAGTGATGAGGACGCAGCTGTGCATTTAGATCTGTCACACATTGTTCTGATTCGACACGTTTTGTTCTTATTTGACAGGCACTGTCTATCATTTTTGTTTATTGCTTTGTTGGTAGCTTATCAAAAGGCTGATGGAAGACCAAGCTGCTTGGTTGTACAGATACAGAACTGACTTCAGTTGCTACCTCCCTGTCAGCCGCTTAAAGCATGCTATGACATCCGCACTCGTAGCTCCACTCAAGAATCCCAGCAAGGACTTGCTCAAATCGGCACATCGCTTGAAACAAAGACAAGTGTTTGTAGCACCAAGCAGATGAAGGCGAAGTTTCAGGCAGCAAGGTAGCAGTGTTGTTTACATGGAGTAGCAGAGGACAAGTAGAATGTAACTGAATGGAAAAGCTCAAGCCTACACTCTCAGAGGATGGCTTGCCACTGCTTGGGCTCTGGAAAGGTACATAGTTACCATGGTGTCCAAGAAGTAGTCCTTTGGGTACAATCGCACAGTTTGTACCTTTTAGGGACAGATATGAGCTCCTATTCCTGGCGGTGTATCAAAACCTGCTGCCGTCCCAATAACTTGAATTTTAAAGGTAAGAGTGAGGGTAAAAGTGAACAGGGTAAATCGTGTTAAAGTCACTTAGTTTGAGGCACTGTATACAGAAGTGTGGCTTGTGACATGAAGGCAGTTTTAATGTACTGGCTTTTAATAGCTGGTTTAAGGTTTGATGAGACCTTCAAACGGCACAGGTATTTTAGCCTCAATCGAAATATCGCATGACAAGCTGTAGTGTGGGGAACTGCAAGGAAAGAAAATGGAGTACCCTCCTTAATGAAAGCAAACCAAATACAATCCTCACTGTGACCGTCCACTTAGCTCGGATCTGTTCAAGACTTGAATCCTTGTTCAAAACCCGGGCTTTTGGTTCCGATGCCAGTGCACCACACTGGTATTCACTCATATATTTTCTGTGAGTAGATACGAATACTGTGATCCTACTCGTCCAGTTAGCGGCAGTAAAAGAGACGCTAGAGGCTCAGCAGATGTGATTTCAGTAGCTGTCCCTCCCTCTGGACTGGACCGAGATAAATGACCACGAAGACAGAAACGAGGCTGTGTCACTAATCAGACGAGCTCTATCCCCTCAGCAACAGGTGGAATAAAATGAAACCGCTCGCACGTCAGGACCACAGCTCTAGGCTTTACTCCCTAGTTGAAGCACATGTTGTTTCCTCCCCTCTGGTACCGCGACCTCTGGTTAAAACAAGTGAACTTGAATAATGTGTCTGCTCTGCGACTGAAACGACAAAATAACAGCAAGATCGGTGTACTTAGGACAAAACTTGTCAAGTGTATTTCTGCTGTTGTCTCACCGGGAAGTTGTATTGTAGTTTCTCTCATCGCTGGTTGTTAGTTTACACAGTGGAACCTCTGAAGGCCAACACCCTGAAGTCCTTTTATTCACAATTTCCCCATGAAAAATAGGCCTCCTAAGTCGCTGGATACTTTAACAATACAATGCTTTTTGGGGGATTTTTTGACTTACTTATTCCAGAAGAAGGGCCAGTCTTACCAGCAGTATGAAGAAAGTGTAAGAGGGTACACCAAAAATTTTAAACTCATTTTGCTATCAGTCACATTTTACTATTAACAGTGGTTAAATTTGCTGTATGTGTGAATGTTCAACATAATAGCACATGTTGCCATTAGTGGTTTAAAAGCGCGGCTGAGCAAATAAATGTCTACTTACATCACAATTACAAATTAAATTCAGTAAATGTGGTCCAAATACGATTAATGCCATTAATGGGTATCACTCGCGGCTGTCTCGAACAAACATACACGCTCAGAGTTCGTGCACATACAGTACACACAAAAGCAGTCCCAGAGAAGCAACTAACAATCCAGGGTGTCTTAGAAGAGTCCACTATTTGACGATTCAACTTGTAAGAAGTCTGATTCGACAATCAACTTTGCAGTCGAATTGTCGGACATTGAATTGAGTTGTGTACCCGAGGCCCCCCTTTTAAAGCGGGTTTGTTGGAAGGACGTTCAGAGATAAGGGCTGCGAGGCTCGTTGTACCGTGCCGCCAAACACGGAGCCCGCCATAACACTGCACGCCTTGTGCCCGCTGGTGGGACCCGCCGGAAACTGGACACAGCATGCGTCGAACACGTAAAGTGTAGCTTCCACCAGTTCGCTCGGGCACCAGTCCTCCCTCATGGCTGCCCTCTGGCAACGATAATGATCATTCTGCAAGTTCACCTACGAAAATCTTGTTACAACTTTTACTTCCTCTAATTCAAGCCTGAGAGTCTTCTCAGCGCTTCACCACCTTAACTGGGTCGATCTGAAGACTCTACTAAACCACCCAATCTCTGGGGTTTAGCCTTTTTAGGTGCACAAAGTTGCACATGAGATCTGTTTGATAGGATCCCCACTAGCTCCGTCAGATGAATCAGATTAGGGCTGGGCGATATGGCCTTTTTTTAATATCTCAATATTTTTAGGCCATATCCCAATACACAATATATATCTCGATATTTTGCCTTATCCTTGAATGAACACTTGATGCATATAATCACAGCATTATGATGATTCTATGTGTCTACATTAAAACATTCTTGTTCATACTGCATTAATATATGCTCATTTTAAACTTTCATGCAGAGAGGGAAATCACAACTAAGTCAATTGACCAAAACTGTATTTATTAAACAGTTAAGCAGTGGCACAAACATTCATGTCATTTCAAAACAGAAAGTGCAAGATTGTCAGAGACATTTTAAAACAAGCTACTAGTGCACTTTTGTGCATGATGTCACTAAGATGACAAATCAAAACAACACTAAATTAAAGTGCACTTTTTGTACAGAACGCCACTACAATAGTTTAAAACAACTAAAGTGCACTTTTGTGCATGATGTCACACAAGATATTTCAATAACTGTCAAATAAAAATGAGCTGCACAATAGGAAATCAAATAGTGTACGTCCTTCGCTATGTGGTAGCTTCCGGCGGACGTTATCTCCTTATGTCGTTTTTTTTTTTTCATACGGTGTTGATGTGGAAATGGTTGCCTCGGCATTTTGTTGGTGTGGCACCGAACGGAGATGTTGACATGCGGAGTAAGCACTCTTCATTCTCTAGCAGGTGACTTTTCAAATGATGCTACAAATTAGCAGTAATGCTACTTTTTGTAGCAACGCTTTTGCTCCACACTTGACAAATGACGGTTGTCTGTTCGACATATTCCCACTTGACGCCAAACCACCGCCAGACGATGGACCCCGTGCTTTTTGTCTTGGGAAATAATTCTTCCTTCATTTGTTACCAGATTCGCACCTTCTTTCTCTCGTATTACCACTCGCACCACAGCTAACGTTACCCATGCTGCTACCTCTCTGCTACGCGAGGGCGTTTACGTATGTGACGTATGTAAGAAGGTGCGCTTGTTTGTCTCTGTGAGAAGGATAGACTAGAAAGAGTGAGAAGAGCCTGTAGTGTAATGCCTGCAGCTAAAAGCAACTGCGTGAGAACGTATACTCGAATATCACGATATAGTCATTTTCTATATCGCACAGAGACAAACCCGCGATATGTCGAGTATATCGATATATCGAGTATATCGATATATCGCCCAGCCCTAAATCAGATGCAACTATGAAAATCGGTAGCTGAAGATAGCCCTAATCTGCAGTTGTTGTTACGACTGCTATACATTCAATGGTGGCTAACATTAGTTGCCAAAAATCGCTATCATTAGTTGGCGTGCTCGGAGCTAGAAAACGGTATAACATACCCGTAATATAATGCTTGCAGCACGTTCTAAAAACAGCTGTATTCTTATGTGGTGCATAAGGAATCACGAGGTGCAGCCGTGACAAGATTTCCTTCACAATAGTTTCAAAATATGAATATATCAGGGTCTGCCCAGTGTGCCAGGACAGATTGCGTTTGACCTTCGAGGCTCCACTGTACACCAAATGTTGAGACGCTGGTGAATCCAGCGCACCTTAACCAGACTAACGCGCGCCACGCACCGATGAGAAAGAAGTCTTTAGGCTGGTGTTGTACTTGTCTCGCGTCAACGAAATATTGATTGTTAACGTGCATTGTGACACTCGTTGTAACATTGTTGCTAGGAAATCTAGCCCTGACAATCAGGTATATCGTCTATGTATCCCCTTAGAGTCATGGTCCACCGCCGCAGAGATTGTTTGAGCGCAGAACTTGGTCACTGATTTGTTTGCATCACATTCAGTACCACGAATCTTACAGATTTAGTTCCACTTGCATTTGAGTTGTTATTATTGATGACTGTTTTGTTGAGCAACTTTCATAGTACATATACATGTTACTATGATTGAATTCATATCATGTGTGGCCCTGTGCTGGAAGAGTCTATTCAGAGAAGCCCACCTTGTCAGGGTAGTTAGCAGCAGCTGTTGAGGGTCTGCGGCATAAGTTGTAGAATAATGACGGTCCAGTGAAAAACATCCGTGGACCAAAGATGCAGATATAACAGGGTTTTCCAGGGTGCTAATCACACATCCTGACGCGGCGCGCAATTACTGAGAGTATGTCCTGAGAGGTTTTTCCCCACTAGTGGTTGGCTCGGCGCTAAGGCTACAATTATGAGCAACGCACACAGAAAGAGCGTCCACTTTAATTAGAAGGGCGCAATCATGTCAAACCCGGGTGACGTTTAATTTCCACTCATGTGCCACATTGCAGAGTGGACGTGCAGTAATCATTTGTGACCAGTGCGGGCGCACTTTAGAGTCATCTAGAGCTGCGCTCGTGATGTAGCTGGTCTCTTTCAGGTTCACTCTGTTCCTCTGACAGAAGAAGGCCTTATTACGCAGACACACACCATATGACTTATCAGTAATCCTTAGCGCCGCTCTGTTGTGTCGGCTGTATCTAAGCTAGGTAGGGCGCTTATTATGTCCTCCTATCGCTGCTCGGACTGTTTCCACTTGTTGCACGTGTTATCAAAATGGACCAATGACGTGGGTGGATGGCAAGGGGCTAGTGCATGTTGTCTTGTAGGAAATGTGTGCTAAAAACAAAGCAGCTTTTAGCTCAATTCTGCTCCTGATTTACACCAATCGATATGCCTGACAGCATTTAAAAGAACACTTGTTTGGGTCACGTAAAAATGAAAAGCAGGAGCGAGTAAAACAAGCTGATCCCCAGCATCTCACCTGTGTGAATCCTGTACTGTTCTAGTGAGCTGGGTAGCAAAAGGTGGCTCGTACTGTCTGCTGTCTTTCAGTAAATGTTCAGTTCCTCTTATGTCCATAATATGCAAACAAATTATGTCTGCACTGTACAGTTTGTGTCTCACCTATTGTATACACACAAAACAGAACAATATTAAAGATTTATAGAAAGAAAGCATGGATTGCCGACAAATTCATTTCTTGCAGTACACCTCAAAATGACTTATTGTCCCTTTCAGACTGACAATGTCAACCCACCCATATTACAGGTCAATCAGTAGCACCACAAGTTAACTGCCTTTAAATGAACAGAGACATTACCGAGTTTGTTTCTTGGTGTTTTGTGCAAAGCAGGGATGTAACGATTACCAGTATTAATGGTAAACCATGGTATTTCCCGATAATCAATAATATTGTCTGAAATTAAAATGATGGTAAAACCCTAAATGATAGCCACATTTGGACCAGTAATACTGCTCATTTCCTAGCTTTCTTAAATGCTTACATTAATACAAGACACATTAACGTCATACCACTGTCTAAGTTTGCATAAACTCATTGCTGTCTGATAGGCACATGCAACCCTTTTGCTGGCCGTAAAAAAAACTCATTTTTGCCGCAGCCCATTTTTTCCCACATTCATTTGATATCGGTCCTGCCCGACGGCACTCACAGGCGCTCGGCGAAAACATTGCATTGATACTGCTTGGACGTTTCCTAAACAAGACAGAAGAACAACCTCAAAGTCTCTTCCGGCTTTTTACTGATGTTTGTTGTGTTTAACGAAGGGAGAGAGGGCATACCTGTCGACATTTGCATTTCAATAAATGGGAAATTTCTCTGGAAAATGGGGGGAAATGTGTGTGTATATGTGTATATTTATGTGTATGTATACATGTAAAAAAAAATGTGTGTGAGGAAATATATATATATATATATATATATATATATATATATATATATATATATATATACATATACACACAAACCCCAAAGCCAGTGAAGTTGGCACGTTGTGTAAATCGTAACTAAAAACAGAATACAATGATTCGCAAATCCTTTTAAACTTATATTCAATTGAATAGACTGCAAAGACAAGATATTTAATGTTCAAACTGAGAAACTTAATTTTTTTTTGCAAGTAAACATTAACTTAGACTTTAATGGCAGCAACACATTGCAAAAAAGTTGGCACAGGGGCATTTTTACCACTGCGTCACATGGCCTTTCCTTTTAACAACACTCGGTAAACGTTTGGGAACTGAGGAGATACATTTTTGAAGCTTTTCAGGTGGAATTCTTTCCCATTCTTGCTTGATGTACAGTTTAAAGGCCTACTGAAACCCACTACTACCGACCACGCAGTCTGATAGTTTATATATCAATGATGAAATCTTAACATTGCAACACATGCAAATACGGCCGGGTTAACTTATAAAGTGCAATTTTAAATTTCCCGCTAAACTTCCGGTTGAAAACGTCTATGTATGATGACGTATGCGCGTGACGTCAATAGTTAAACGGAAATATTCGGAAACCATTGAATCCAATACAAAAAAGCTCTGTTTTCATCTCAAAATTCCACAGTATTCTGGACATCTGTGTTGGTGAATCTTTTGCAATTTGTTTAATGAACAATGAAGACTGCAAAGAAGAAAGTTGTAGGTGGGATCGGTGTATTAGCGGCTGGCTGTAGCAACACAACCAGGAGGACTTTGACTTGGATAGCAGACGCGCTATCCGACGCTAGCCGCCGACCGCACGGATGATCGGGTGAAGTCCTTTGTCCTTCCGTCGATCGCTGGAACACAGGTGAGCACGGGTGTTGATGAGCAGATGAGGGCTGGCTGGCGTAGGTGGAGCGCTAATGTTTTTATCATAGCTCTGTGAGGTCCCGTTGCTAAGTTAGCTTCAATGGTGTCGTTAGCAACAGCATTGTTAAGCTTCGCCAAGCTGGAAAGCATTAACCGTGTATTTACATGTCCAGGGTTGAATAGTATTGTTGATTTTCTGTCTATCCTTCCAGTCAGGGGTTTATTTATTTTGTTTCTATCTGCATTTAAGCACAATGCTATCACGTTAGCTCCGTAGCTAAAGAGCTTCGCAGATGTATTGTCGTGGGGATAAAAGTCACTGTGAATGTCCATTTCGCGTTCTCGACTCTCATTTTCAAGAGGATATAGTATCCGAGGTGGTTTAAAATACAAATCCGTGATCCACAATAGAAAAAGGAGAAGTGTGGAATCCAATGAACCCTTGTACCTAAGTTACGGTCAGAGTGAAAAAAGATATGTCCTGCACTGCACTCTAGTCCTTCACTCTTACGTACCTCATCCACGAATCTTTCATCCTCGCTCAAATTAATGGGGTAATCGTCGCTTTCTCGGTCCGAATCGCTCTCGCTGCATTGAAAACAATAGGGAAATGTGAGGAACCCTTCAGCCTGTGACGTCACGCTACTTCCGGTACAGGCAAGGCTTTTTTTATCAGCGATCAAATGTTGCGAACTTTATCGTCGATGTTCTCTACTAAATCCTTTCAGCAAAAATATGGCAATATCGCAAAATGATCAAGTATGACACATAGAATGGATCTGCTATCCCCGTTTAAATTAAAAAAATTAATTTCAGTAGGCCTTTAAGTTGTTCAACAGTCCGGGGTCTCCGTTGTGGTATTTTACGCTTCTTTATGCGCCACACATTTTCAATGTGAGACTGGTCTGGACTACAGACAGGCCAGTCTTAATACGAAACCACGCTGTTATAACACGTGCAGAATGTGGCTTGGCATTGTCTTGCTGAAATAAGCAGGGGCGTCCATGAAAAACACGTTGCTTGGATGGCAACATATGTTGCTCCAAAACCTGTATGTACCTTTCAGTATTAATGGCGCCTTCACAGATGTGTAAGTTACCCATGCCTTGGGCACTAATACACCCCCATACCATCACAAATGCTGGCTTTTGAACTTTGCGCCTATAACAATCCGGATGGTTCTTTCTCTTTGCTCCGGAGGACACAACATCCACAGTTTCCAAAAACAATTTGAAATGTGGACTCGTCAGACCACAGAACACTTTTCCACTTTGCATCAGTCCATCTTAGATGAGCTCAAGCCCAGCGAAGCTGCGGCGTTTCTGGGTGTTGTTGATAAATGGCTTTCGCTTTGCATAGTAAAGCTTTAACTCGCACTTACAGATGTAGCGACAAACTGTAGTTACTGACAGTGGTTTTCTGAAGTGTTCCTGAGCCTATGTGGTGATATCCTTTACACACCGATGTCGCTTTTTGATGCAGTAGCGCTGGTTTTCGGTATTGCCGCGTACGTGCAGTGATTTCTCCAGATTCTCTGAACCTTTTGATGATATTACGGACGGTAGAGGGTGAAATCTCTAAATTCCTTGCAATAGCTCGTTAAGAAATGTTGTTCTTGAACTGTTCGACAATTTGCTCACACGTTTGTTCACACAGTGGTGTTCCTCGCCCCATCCTTGTTTGTGAATGACTGAGCATTTCATGGAAGTTGCTTTTATACCCAATCATGGCACCCACCTGTTCCCAATTAGCTTGTTCACCTGTGGGATGTTCCAAATAAATGTTTAATGAGCATTCCTCAACTTTCTCAGTCTTTTTTGCCACTTGTGCCAGCTTTTTGGAAACATGTTGCAGGCATCAAATTCCAAATGAGCTAATATTTGCAAAAAATAACTAAGTTTACCAGTTTGAACGTTAAGTATCTTGTCTTTGCAGTCTATTTAATTGAATGTAGGTTGAAAAGGATTTCAAATCATTGTATTTTTTATTTTTTTTTACGATTTACACAACGTGCCAACTTCACTGGTTTTGGGTTTTATATATACATTAGGGCTGTGAATCTTTGGGCACCACACGATTCGATTAAGAATCGATTCTCCTTTTATAACAATGCTCGATTCAAAATCCATAATTTTTTTAATTAACATTGGGTGACACTTAAAATGATTAACTACATTCCTCCATAAAATAGACAAACAGCTATGATACATTTTTATATTACTTAAAAGAAAACTGGTTTTGTTTAAGAAAACTCGACCCAAACATTTAATAAAGTCAAATAAAAATAAGGCAACAATAAGCATGTCCACATATACACTTTTATTTTCTAAAGTAAATCTGTACAGCAGGTATGGGTAACTACACCAACAATATGATTTGCCTGAGTGGCTGGACAGAACAGATTTTTTATTTTTTTTAATTGATTAAGAATTTTTACAAATAAGAATCACGATTAATTGGAAAATCAATTTTTTTGACACCCCTAATGTTTTTTTCTTTGTATCACAAATCGCCGTTAAACTAGTAGAAAAAAAACAGTCTAATCGGGGCTTACAGTAAATGTGTGAACTGCAGCATTTTCTGAGGTATTTTTAAAGCATATTGTACAATTCTTGGGTCCTGAATTAAGTATTTCCAAGCATAAATGGCCAAGTAAACTTAGAATAGCAGTACTTTACTATTACTATAAGTACAATACTTACTATTGGGCACTGGAGAAGACCAAACCAATCAGAGCACTCTGTTCAGTATCGTGGCCACTGATTGGCTCAGCCTCTGGCACGATTACTATAATGGATTAAAAAGAGTGTTAAGGTGACTAAAGGGTGTTTTTTCATGTTGGGAAAGCTTTCATAATGTTAAACGTATTTAGAAAGCCGTAAACAGTTTTTAATGCTCCAGCAATAAAAATATTATATTTGTAATTAATGCTTACTACTTCATTTAGCGAGGTCATTTCTGTAACCGATTGACAGCGATAAACGAGGGACGACTGTATGTTGAAAATATTTTGCTGTATTAATTTTTCCATAATAATTTTATGAATAATTTCCGTGATAGGTACCCTTTTTTACTCACTTGAGCACTCCAAATGTCCGTGCATGTCTCCGCTGTCTATTCAATCGTGCAACCTACACTGTGTGTCATTAGGACACAGTGATGTGAAGACCTATTTACTTCTGAAGTGCACCCAGGTGACCCTCTTTCCCCTTTATGATTAAAAAGCACTTTAAAACCTTTACGAATTCAAATGGAAAAATATTATCATTTGTAAACACTTTAATAGCAATAATATGTAAAGAAGCCAAAACAATATTGAAGTTTTTCTGCCAAAGTAAGTGTATTGTGTATGTTTATTTGTTTTGTAAATACAATAGTTCAGTGTATAAGCGTGATATGAAATGTTCATGTCATTACATCCCTACAGTAGTGCAAAGCAGAACTAAGTCCGCTCAACACAAGCATGGTTAACATCTCTTATTTTATAGGCAAACTGTAATGCAAAACAAACTTTTCTTACACAAAAAAAGGTACCAATGGGTATTTGGAATCTACATAAGTCCCGAAAACGTGAAGTCAAGCTGTAGCGGCGTGGCGGAGATATTTATAAAACAATGTTGCCGTCTTTCATACTTCCTCCAAACAAACCGTCTGAAATTGTCCCCATTTGTGATGTTTTTCCAATTGGTGACGTCAGCGGATATCTCCATATACGGTTTAAATGTATCCAAAGTGCTTTGCGCAAGTCCGCCATTGTAGTCCAACAAGCTCCTTCTTTTTTTGCTATCTTCTTGTTGTGGGGCAGACTGTCTCATACATGCATATGCATCCTCTGCTGTTGCTATTTCTAATACAAAGTAGCTCATAAGTTAAGTTAAAGTACCAATGATTGTCACACACACTAGGTGTGGTGAAAATTGTCCTCTGCATTTGACCCATTCCCTTGATCACCCCGTGGGAGGTGAGGGGAGCAGTGGGCAGCAGCGGGGCCGCGCCCGGGAATCATTTTGGTGATTTAACCCCCAATTCCAACCCTCTAACTTACAGCTTATTTCCGTCAGTAGACGCGATATGGAAGCGCTAAAAACCACGACACGGCTGACGGGGAGAAGACGCAGTCGAAGTGGAGGCACGTAATTAAGACCGCCCACAAAACGGCGCATCCTGAAGAGACGGTCACAAAGCAGCTTGAAGAAACATACATCTATGCAAAATTTTGACCAAAGAACCACCATTACCTGTTATGTAGACCAGGGGTTCTCAACCTTTTTGACCTTGGGGCCTAAATTTTCCACTACAGAAGGGCCCGGGGCCCACTAATATATTAACACTGAATAAGTCATCTTACGCATGATTTTAATCATTTTCAAAATTGTATATCTAACCTATTTACAGTTTACATCCTTGTCAAATGATATGAAACCATGTGTTAATCACAAAACCTGCTCAGTGGCCTAGTGGTTAGAGTGTTCCCCCTGAGATCGGTAGGTTGTGAGTTCAAACCCCGGCCGAGTCATACCAAAGACTATAAAAATGGGACCCATTACCTCCCTGCTTGGCACTCAGCATCAAGGGTTGGAATTGAGGGTTAAATCACCAAAAATGATTCCCGGGCGCGGCACCGCTGCTGCTCACTGCTCCCCTCACCTCCCAGGGGGTGATCAAGGGTGATGGGTCAAATGCAGAGAATAATTTCGCCACACCTAGTGTGTGTGACAATCATTGGTACTTTAACTTTAACTTTAAGATTATTATTTATTTAACACATAAACCCTAGGCTTAGGTCAGGCTGATTAGAAAAATAAGTACTAGCCAAATATACTGCATAAGAAGGGACTCATAAATAACTGACTAAAAATGAATTCACTTATAATTATCTTGTGCCAAAATAAATCAACTAAATTAACAGTTATTGTTTCTTAAATAAACTGTCAATAAAATTAAGATGCAAAAGAAAATACAGCTTCACCACTTAAGTCATAATTTTTGTGCTTAAGAAACTTCTCTATGACTTTAGCTCCAGACTTCTTCTGTTTGTTTGATATTGTCATTACTGCCACAAGTGGTGGGGAAAATAAAATAAAATATATATATATATATATATATATATATATCTGAGAAACAGATATTTTTTGGCGGTCCTCTAGGGCAGTGGTCCCCAACCACCGGGCCGCAGCCCGGTACTGGTCCGTGGATCGATTGGTACCGTGCCGCACAAGAAATTAAAAACAAAAAAAATTAAATCAACATAAAAAACACAAGATACACTTACAATTAGTGCACCAACCCAAAAAAACCTCCCTCCCCCATTTACACTCATTCACACTCAGTCGCACAAAAGGGTTGTTTCTTTCTGTTATTAATATTTCTGGTTCCTACATTATATATCAATATAGATCAATACAGTCTGCAGAGATACAGTCCTAAACACACATGGTTGTATTTTTTTATGACAAAAAAATTAAATAAAAATTAGAGATGTCCGATAATATTGGCTTGCCGATATTATCGGCCGATAAATGCTTTAAAATGTAATATCGGAAATTATTGGTATCTGGGTTTTTTTTATTATCGGTATCGTTTTTTTGTTGTTGTTTTGTTATAAATGATAAATAAATGTTGTTGTTTTTTTGTTTTTTTTATTAAATCAACATAAAAAACACAAGATACACTTAAAAATAGTGCACCAACCCAAAAAACCTCCCTCCCCCATTTACACTCATTCACTCTCATTCACACAAAAGGGTTG